>NC_141037.1:19065000-19320000 GCF_052040795.2 Danio rerio
AATGATGTTTAACAGAGGAAGGACATGTTCCTAGTATGTCTGATCATATTTTTTCTTCTGAAGAAAGACTTCTTTGTTTTATTTCAGCTAGAATAAAAGCAGTTTTTATTAAAAAAAGACAAAATATTTTAAGGTCAATATTATTAGCCCCCTTAAGCTATTTTTTTTTTCTGATTGTCTACAACAATTATCCATTGTTATCGTTTGATGTGCCTAATTACCTTAACTCATTTAGTTAACTTAATTAAGCCTTTAAATTAAACCTTTTATTTAATCCGTTAATCTGCATGTTTCTACCCACAGTGCTGCTTGGATAAATATATTAGAGTCTTCTTATGTTGTGTTTACACCAGACGCGACACGCGCAAATAAATTGTGCAATAGACGCGTGAACATTTAGAGTTTACTCTCTTCATTCGCGTGTCAAAATCACCTCATTTTTGCGTCAATTTCACTTTACAGTAGACATGGATTGGTGTCATGCTTGGGCTTCTGTCTGCCCAGTGACTCTAGCTTCATTGCTAAATGGCTAACATTGATTTTATTGAGAGAATAGCTGTATTTTATGTGCTTTAGGAGGGTTGAAAAACAGAGTATATTCGTTTGGCGCCATGTCCATTAGATCCTTTCAGTGGTGCTCCCAGCTCTGAGTTCATCAACTCCTCCACAAACTGTACCTGGATAATGGAGGCTTTTAGCAGTGCTTCAACAAGAGGATTTCCCCTCAGGACAACAGCAACAGGAACTAATTTATAATCACGGCCCCTACAAGAGAAAGCTCCTGATTGGTTAACTTGGAGCAAATGTCCGCTAAAGTTCAGATTTTCCAACTCGAGCTATTCACGCATCAAGTGAATCAAACGCACTAAACGCTCAACTTGCGCAGATTTATTCGCGCAAATCGTGTCATTCATGCTGCCTCATTCACGCAAATCGCACCACAGGAAGTCTGTTCACATCTTTGCATTGACATGTAAATCACTCGTGCTTGACGCTTCATCCACGTCTGGTGTGAACGCAGCATTAGACTCCTAACATCCACACCACTAAGAGGTGTCCTTTTGTACACCTGTAAATGTAATAAAGTACATTTATTATACGCTTTTTAGCCTTGTTACAGACATGTTTTGTGAAGATAGGAAAATAGTACTAATAGTGTAATGTTTATTTTGCAACAGCAGAACATCAGAGAAGTGCAGTAACATGCTAGTTGTTGAGTCTACTCCACAACAGCTTCAAAAATGTTTTCAGAAAGGTCCTAGTTCAGTCTAAAAGTTGTAAGCCAGTTATCTTCAGCAATTTCTGACTACTGTTTAAACATGTACAGCATTAATTTACAATTAGTTGTTTCTGTCAGTGATATTAGCTTGTTTTGTTGTTTCTGGAATGTGTGAAGAATGTGTAAAGGATCCGCCCCTCGTCTGAAAAGCAGCAGCTTATTTGCATTTAAAGGGACCCATATAAGAATTGCATGTTTTTGATCATACTCAAATAGGGTAAATTTGACAAGCTGTAATAAATGATCTGTGGGTTTTTGAGCTGAAACTTCACAGACATTTATTTGACATCTTATGAAAAGGATCAAGATGTGTCCCCTTTAAAGAAAAAAAAACTACCATAAAATCTTTGACATACTGAAGTTAAAGTTGAAGTACTGCATTTCAAAAAGGATTACTTTCAACAGGAATTAAACTTATCGTCTTTGCCCGTCAAGTTCAAACCCCCTATCCATCAATCTTCTGAAATGTAGTATATCAAACTGGATACACCCTCTATGTTTGAAAGTAATCTGCGTCTACAGAACTCCTGGCTCCTCCTCAGTCTGTCTTTGGCGCTATAAATTAATGCAGCCGTTGAGGACTTTACATAAGCAGCGCTGCCACAGGGGTCTGAACTGGCAGGAGATCAAAGAGCATCTTAATCTGCCTCCCCAAGGACACTTTGATTTAACTATGGTGAAAAGCACACCGGCCGTCGACCCCCTCCCCGTGCTTAAGAAAACACTGCGCACTTTGATGTGACCAGTTATCACGTCAACACATTTTTTCATTGTCCTTC
Organism: Danio rerio; assembly: GCF_052040795.2. Classification (NCBI taxonomy): domain Eukaryota; kingdom Metazoa; phylum Chordata; class Actinopteri; order Cypriniformes; family Danionidae; genus Danio; species Danio rerio. Next base: position 19,067,059 of record NC_141037.1, read on the forward strand.
TGACATGTTTTCCTGCATTTCTTCCATTGCTGAATGAGTAAGATTATTTAAAGTGCAAAACAAGGTCTGAGGGTATTAGAGCTTACATGACCTGATATATCTTTTTGCATTGTGGAGATATTTAGCATGCTTTTCAGTACTGTCCTTCTGACGGGTTATCTTGCATTTCTGCCATTGCTAAATGATTATGTAATAAAAGTTTGAAGGTTTTAGAGCTGGGAATTTTTATATGTATCATTGTTTTACTTTTAGTGCTTCTTTTGTCCTCATTTGTAAGTCACTTTAGATAAAAGCATTTGCTAAGTGAATAAATTTAAATGTTACCCTACTTTGGTTACTTTTACTTTTTCATTTTCTACTTTGTTAAAGGACAAAGAATGTTCAAAGGCTATAGCCAAAGTATAAGCCAAAAGTTGGCTAATTTATTAGAAAAATTGCATATTTTCAGTCATGTTTTTGATTATTATTTAGTTTTTTAGTTTTTTTTTTATGTTTTTAAGAATTATATTTAAAATGCTTGATGCAAGTTTCAAAAATAATAAAGAAATAAAACCAATCAAAGGTTTTGATTAAATAAACACACTAACCAGCCACTTTAACAAAAATTTCTAATCAGCCAATCTCATGGAAGCAACTCAATGCATTTATGCATGTAGACATGGTCTAGACGATCTGCTGGAGTTCGAACCAAGCATTAAAATGAGGTAGAAAGGGGATTTAAGTGACTTCAAACGTGGCATGTTTGAAGATGGGTTGGTCAGAGTATTTCAGAAACTGCTGATCTACTGGGATTTTCACACACAACCATGTCTAGGGTTTACAGAGAATGGTCTGAAAAAGAAATAATTTCCAGTAAGCGTCAGTTCTGGGGGTGTAAATGCCTTGTTGATGCCAGAGTAGAATGGCCAGACTGGTTTGAGCTGATAGAAAGACGACGGTTACTCACATAACCACTTGTTACAACTGAGGTATGCAGAAGAGCATCTCTGAATGCACAACACAAACTTTGAGGCAGATGGGCTACAGCAGCAGAGGACCACACCAGGTACCACTCCTGTCAGCTAAGAACATGAAACGGAGGCTCAAGTTGCACAGGTTTACCAAAATTGGACAACAGAAGATTGGAAAAAACATTGCCTCGTCTGATGAGTCTCAATTTCTGCTGCGACATTCAGATGGTAGGGTCAGAATTTGGCATCAATGACATGAAGTCATGGATCCATCCTGCCTTGCATCAACAGTTAAAGCTAATGATGGTGGTGGTGTAATGGTGTGGGGAATATTTTCTTGGCATACTTTTATGTCCATTAGTACCAATTGAGCATCATGTCAATGCCACAGCCTACCTGAGTATTGTTGCTGACCATGTTCATCCCTTTATGACCACAGTGTACCCATCTTCTGATGGCTACTTCCAGCAGGATAACACTCCATCTAATATAGTGTAAATTATCTCAGACTGGTTTCTTGAACATGACAATGAGTTCACTGTACTCAATGGCCTCCACAGTCATCAGTTCTCAATCCAACAGAGAACCTTTGGGATGTGGTGGAACGGGAGATTCGCATAATGGATGTGCAGCCTACAAAACAGCAGAAACTGCACGATGCTATCAAGCCAATATGGACCAAATTCTCTGAGGAATATTTCCTCAATAGTACCATGTTGAATTTTTGCCACGAAGGATTAAGTTCTGAAGAAAAAAGTGGGTCCAACTTGGTACAAGTAAGGTGTACTTAAAAAGAGTGGCCTGTGTGTAAATAAATAACATCTCTTTATTTATTTAGATGCCCCAAAATTAATGCATTTATGATCATTTTTGTCTAGCAGAAACTTCATTGAAAACTTAAAGAATGCAAATCAATCATTGAATCAAACTTTAACTTACAACGCTAATGCTAGTTTTGCTGCAGAAGTGTCTCTAATTTCTTACATTCTTGCAAATATATGTCACAAGAAAAACATTACTTTAAAAATGACATCTGTAAAATTATTGCAGTTTCATTAATCATTATGAATGTCTAGCCAATATATATTCACAATTACTTAATAATTGACAATATATGAAGTCTAATGGTAATTTGAACCAAAAAAGTGTTTCCGCATCCTAGTAGGTGGCAGCCGTTTCTCAGCATTAGCATGTTATGGCTTACATGTGTAACCGTAAAAGTAATGGAGCATGTTGATTGTTTTCAGGCACTGGATGTGATCAGTGAAGTGGGAGATCTGCTGCAGTTGAAGTATTCGCGGCACAAAGTCCTTCCCTCCCTGGATCGACCCTTTGACGAAACCACATATGAAGAAAACGAAGAGTGACAGACTTACAATCTGAACCAAATGTGCACTGCTCATCTTCTGCTTTCCGAAAGGAGGCGGCGAACCACTTAATAAATATAACCTTTTTAAAAAAAAAAAAAAAAAACGTAGGTATATTATCTTTATTTTAACACATGAAGCTCTGAAAAACAACAAAACACTGATGCTTTTACGAAGTGTTTTGTTTAGTCATTCCCAGTTTCCTCAAGAGCATTTGTCACCTCGGGTTCGTTATGACGTGAGGTTTGGGGCCTGTTTTTAACTGGATGTGGCATTCGTTTAGAGAAATAAATACATTGATTTTTCTCTGCCAGCCACAGGAGTCTTCGCTGCTTGTGTACTTGCTAAAGCCATATTTCACTGCAGCCCCCGAAAACTATTTCTGTGTTTAAAAAAAAAAAGTTTTTCCCCTTTCAGTAAGTGAGAACAGACTGTCGGTGAACCCCTAATCCTGAGGATCCTGACCTATGAAAGGAATTACAGGTTCTTCTTATTGCATTGTCAGTATGTTCACGGTGTTACCTAAATCAAAGCTCTGCAACTTTGCTCTCTGGTTGTTGTTGTTTCCACAGATTTTGACTTGCAGCCAACTCTGATGTCTTGATTCAATCTGGCCTTGGTTTTTCTTATGTTACGACGGTATTTATTTTTTCGCCGAGATACAAATCGTAGTTGGTTATGTCTGAGGGAAGTCTAGGTAGAAACATGCATATTTATCAAATTTTCACCTCTGAGGAGGCTTGGATGGTGATTGTATGCAAGTCGAAGTGCAAGATGTGCTGCAGGAAGCCAAAGTCTTGTTGAAACTACAACATTTAAATTGGTTTAATTTTTGATCGATATGCAACATTTAATTATGATGGCTTATAAGCTTGTATTTGCATTGCCATTGATGACTATTAAAGGGATAGTTCACACTGTAAAAAGATTCATGCTGCCTTCAATCAAATTAATTTTTTTTAAGTCATCTCAAATTGCATCAATTAAACTGACTAAAATTAACGTTGTAATACTAATTTAGTTGAAGCCTGATTAACTTATTAAAATGTTAAAGCAACATAAAAATATCTGTTGTTGTTGTTGTTTTACAGTGCACCCAAAATTAAAAATGTACTCACTATTTACTGTAGCAATTGACACATAATAGAGATAAACTAATACTTTAGAAGTCATTGATTACCAATTTAAATCTTCTTTTGTGTTCAAACTCATTTTTCGGGCGAACTATCCCTTTAAGATCACTCTCTATCAAGAGTTTGTCATAATATTATTTTCAGAGTCTTTAAAGTCATCCTATTTTGCTACTTTAAAGGTTCCTAGTTGAATTCTGGAGTCTCCTGCTATAGATTTTCATGCAGTAAAAAAAAACGTCAGCTCTTTTCTTACAGGGTCTGAAATGATTTGTTCAAAGAGTCTCTCTAAACCCCACCTCTCTGAGTCCATACTCTGCTCTTATTGGTCAGATCAGTGTGATTTAGTCTACAGCTTACAACACATGTCAGAATATAACCAAATTGTTATAACCATACCTGAATTTCAGCCCATTAATAAAGATGCATGATTATTTTATTTTTATTTTTTATTATAGTTTTGAAGGGCTAGAATCTTAGGCCTAAATGATTAGCTTTTCTCCAAAGATGTGTTTTCTTATGTCGTGACGTATGGAATGCTGTTTCCAGGTCCAAGCTACTTATTTGAATTGAGAAAATGTTCATTTATGGACACCTTTTAGTCATGTCACACTTTAAAGTGAATTTTATATATAATCATAGTGTACACAACAGTCTCTGGCCTTGCTGTGTCACAAATTGCTAAATTTTACCAATTTATAAAAAAAATGATTACCTTCTGGTCTATATTGCGATTGTGATTTTCATAAGTAATACATCGCTTTGTAAACTTGTATTATTACAATTTGATGAGTCTTCCCATTTAGTTTGACAGAGTGCTTGGACCCAGAAGCCATTTCGCGGATTGCACCCAACATACAACAACGGTTAACCAATCGGCTGTGTGAACTCTATGGCTTCCTTCTTCTTTAGATACTTGTTTTTTTTGGCAAGTTTATTTATGTAGCACATTTCATACACCATGGCAATTCAAAGTGCTTTACATAAACCAGAATAAAAGACAATTATAATTTATATATATATATATATATATATATATATATATATATATATATATATATATATATATATATATATATATATATATATATATATATATATACACTGATTAAAATCTGTTAAAACAACTTATAAAAGAATAAAAATGAAGTTGATGTTTAATGACTAAAAAACACTATTGTAATCAATGTTAATAGAGTTACACTCACAGTATTTTGCTGGTTGTTCAAACTAATTTAAAATGAGCTTATCAACACAATTCACAATTTTTTGTGGATTGAACATTGTTTTATGTTCAATCCACTGAAATTTGCAAATACGATTAGGTTAACCTAATCTATTTGTGTTTGAACAACATGGAGGGGTTGTGTGGAACCCATTTTTTTATTTAATTATTTTTACAGTGAACCATATGGTTCCTCACCTGATCGACAAGTTAAATACTATTTTTTTTTTTAATGGAAGAAAGAGTAAACCCATTTTAACTTGATTCAAGTTCATTTATATAATTTTAAGGCAACAGGTTTACTAAATATGTTTTAGTTAGTAAAGTCAACTAATTGGGTTTAACCACTTGTACTACAATCACTTTTTACAGTGTATAAATTATTAAATATCAACATATTTTAGTCTTATAATTTTCTGTTCATACATAAAGTCAATAGTATCTGGATGCAGCCTTTATGATGCAAGCTGAGACTGCATCACTCAGCGATGCACTGTCAGACACAATGCACTCAAATGGAGCTAGTGACGTCACTGTGACGGGTAGGGTTAGGGGTGGGGTTAGGTGAGCCCATTAAAAAGCATTGGATGCAGCCCAGATTGCACTGCACCAGGTCTGCAGCCAGACCCCTCTCCATAAAGTCGAAGTAAACAATGTTCATGGTCACCAAAGACCACCGTAGACTGGCATTATGCAAACATGTTACAAAACTGCAGAAAATAAAACTGAAGCTTTGCGATTATTATTATTATTATTTTTTTATTATTATTATTTTTATTATTATTTTAAAAGTTCAAGTACAATAAACACTACATGAAATGTCTGAAAAAGCATAACGGGGCACTTTAAAACACACCAGTCACACTTTACAATAAGGGTGTATTAGTTAATGTTAACTAAAGTATTTACTAAAATGAACTAAGTTTGACATTACTTACACTGCATTTTTAAATCATAGTTCAACATTTACTGCTGCCTTAAATCCACATTCAGTTTTGTTAACATTAGGTAATTCACAGTCAGTTAACATTAAATAACAGTGAACAACTGTATTGTCATTAACTAACTTGAACAAATAATGTATTGTTCATTTGTTTGTTCATGTTAGTAAATGCATTAACTAATACAACCTTAGGTAACACTTTAGTTTAGGTCACAATTCATGGTATTAACAAACCATTAACTAACACTACTAGCTTAATAAACTACTAATTAGCTGCTAATTTTTAGTTAGTAAAGTAAAATTTGGCTTTGGGTAGGATTTGGGTTTTGGGTAGGATTAGGGATCTAGAATGAGATCATACTTTATTACTACTAATGAACAGTTAATATGTAATAGGTAATACGCCAGTATTTAATAGCATGAATTGTGACCTAACTGATGTGTTAAACCTTTTTGTAAAGTGTTACCCACACAGCATTCCTCAAAGAGCTTAATGTTATGTCTTTCTCTCTACAATGTACACATTTATTTATTATTTTGTTCATTATCTTCTGTTATTCGGAGAAGTGTACTTTAATCATCAACGGCAGCTCCAGGTATATGCACATGCATGATGTGCAAGCTCTCAGTGCACAGACTACTGATGAGTATTTTTATATATCGTTTTGTTACTCCCAGCGAAGCATGTGGGATGTGAAAACTGAATCTGCTGGTTTATGATGCTTTAAAGGTGCTGAACTGTACACAGTTTTTTTCTGTTTTTGTTTTTTCATGTGGCTTCTGTTGCTTTAAGGTAGTTCATTCTAATGTTTTTAGTTTAGTAAAAGCTTGTTAAGACATGAAAAAGGGATGCTAATTTGATCACCTTTTTTTTTTTTACCTGTTCATTTATATGCAACCTGAAAAACAACAACAATCACAACAATCAATCTAATTTCTTGATATTTTAAAGACTGACTTTTAAGAAAGCAATTATTGATCCATACTGATACAAAGACAACTTGCTTGGATATACCGCATATAACATACATTCGCAATATGTGTTCTAATACAGTTTGGATTTTGCTGCCTGTAGTGCATACTGTTTTCAAGACCTTCTTTTAAATCAAAGTACACTGTGGGCTTCATCGGTTCAGGAGTTGTTTTGCTCCTCCAAGGAAATTAAATTACAGTGGCTAAATGTATTGTTGAGCTCCTTGGTTTTCTTTTCTCACTTTGCATTTTTGCACATTTCTATATTGTCTGAAGTTTCTTCAAAATTAAATCATGATGGTAATCCGGTGGCTGCTAGATTGCAAGTGCGATAGTTTTGAATTATTACCTCCGAGAACTTCCCATAAATGACCACAAGACCACATTAGAGGAAACATACTGGACATATTAAGCTTCTTGGAGTTGATCTTTGGCAGAGATTCGGTTTACACAGTTCGCAAAATACGCCTACATAAGACAGAGGCTAGAATGAGATTGATATATTTCATTCATTCATTTTCTTGTCGGCTTATTCCCTTTATTAATCCGGGGTCGCCACAGCGGAATGAACCGCCAACTTATTCAGCAAGTTTTTACGCAGTGGATGCCCTTCCAGGCGCAACCCATCCCTGGGAAACATCCACACACACACATTTACACACACACTCATACACTACGGACAATTTAGCCTTCCCAATTCATGTCTTTGGACTGTGGGGGAAACCGGAGCACCCGGAGGAAACCCACGCAAAGGCAGGGAGAACATGCAAACTCCACACAGAAACACCAACTGAGGCGAGGTTCGAACCAGTGACCTTCTTGCTGTGAGGGGACAGCACTACCCACTGCGCTTCGCCTGATATAATTCATTCATAGTAAATATTTTCAACGATATTAAACAATAATAATACAATTTTTATTGACTATAGTTAATATACTAAACTATTAGTTAAGAAATAAGAATAGTAAAAGATAGATAGATAGATAGATGGATGGATGGATGGATGGATGGATGGATGGATGGATGGATGGATGGATGGATGGATGGATGGATGGATGGATTTTTATTTATTAGAGATTTTTTTTCTGGACAATATTTTGTCCAAATAATATTGAAGCATTTATTTAAAACAGAAACCTATTGAAACAGCATATTGGTGATTTAATGCATCCTCGTTGAAGAAAAAAATCTATCTTTATATGTCTTACTTATTTTTTCAATACAAACCATAAAATGCCTTTAAACTAACCCAAAACCTCATTCACATTCACACATTATTTTGATGATTTACAGCCCCTCTGAGATCCAGCTGTCATTCATTTATTCATTCATTCATTCATTCAGTCAGTCAGTCAGTCAGTCAATAAGTGTGTAATAATATATGAACCCCTCCTCCAGGAACGTCACACTAGCAAAGGGAGATCAATGTCTCCTCCAGCCAGTGAGAGACTGAGGGTCCTTCAGCACACCACACACTACCTGCATGAGGTGTAGATTTATTTCTGGATCACTCAAGAGCGCATCACAGACCTGCATTCATTCACGGATGACCAATGTAGATTCTGGAGCCTCAATAACGCGTGATTGAGGGACTATAAAACCGCACACACAAACCAGAGCGATCTTCACGCAAATCCACTGGACAGAAGGAAACTCGCGACACATGGAAGATCATCTGAAGAACTCCGAGAAGGATATTAAAGTTCGTTTGGAGACCAAGAAACTCTTTGAGGCAGGAGATCTGAGGAACACGCGGACATGATATTTGAAGGCTGCTCATTATCGGTTTAAATGTGTGTTTCTGAGGTTTTAGATGGATTGGTGTTCTACGAGGGATGCTCGTAGATAAGCATACGTGAACTGGGACTGAAGAGCGCATTTCATCTGATCAAAAGTGCAGCTCAGTTGTAACATCGTAGTATATAGTGACTTTATTATTATTATTTTCCACGAAAGTCATGCTGATTCGAAGCCAGGCTTTACGGTGGGCAGTTTTCTTGACACTTTGTGCTCTGATGGTGAAGGGCTTCCCAGCAAAAAGACGCAGAGCAAATCACATCAAGAGCAAGAGTGGTGCATCTCTGGAGGTATGATTGACATCAGTCTTTTTTTAAAATATATGTATTTAAGCGTATTAGACTTTTTTAACCTTTTATTTGACAACTTCAGCTGAGTTAGATTGTTGTAATGAATGCTTGATATCATAACGTAAAACTTAAAATATTTAAACGTCATTAAAAAAGTATTTTGGATGGTAATGGCATTGTAGTAAAACAAGTTTACCATGCTATTATATAGGTGAAAAATAATGTATGGCTATTTTTTTCTTTAAAAATGATTTTCTGTTTATTATTAAAGCTGAAAAAAGTTGTGCTGCTTAATCATTTTCTGGAATGTCTTAAATCTATTTAATTAAAAAATAAATACTTGTATGCATCATGGGCACATACAATTTATTGCATGTTAAGATGTTGCAAAATCTTTTTAGAGCACATCATTTTACAGTGGTTGCACAGTTAATTAGTTGTCTAAATAAATGAATGATATCAAAACTTGGAACTTGGAAACGTGACTACTTATAATGCCAATTAAGTCTTGAACCAATAAAATCTGAACATATTTTGTGCCAAGTCATGGATGGAATACAATTAATTTAAGAATGTAATTATTAATACACATTATTCAATTGTGACATACATTTTTTCAGAAATATAAGTACAATTATTATTAAGTAAGCCGCAGCGGCAATAATAATTTAGCACAATAGAGCAGCAAATCAGTATATTAGAATTGTAAAGACTCATGTGACATTAAATAATACTGAAAATCCAGCTTTGATACAAAGGAAACAATTCTAAAATATATTCACAAAGAAAATAATTAATATAAAAATATAATGCAAAGCAGTTAAATTAATAAGTCAAAAATCACAGCCAGTGTTGTAAAGAGTACTGAAAAATCATACTACCATTACTTGCTTAAAATGTAGTGCAAGTAGAGTAAAAGTATCTGTGGTAAAAATTACTCAAAGCATGAGTAAAATCCCTTCAAAAGTACTTAAGAGTAGTGAGAAGTGAGTATTATATATTGTAAAAAGCTGATGCATTTACATGTAATTTGTGGATGTGTGTAAACGTAACATTCTGTAGTGCATTTAGGTATTGCCCAGCAGGCACACAACGTCATAAGACGTTAATATTAGGTTAGACTTAGGTTGTGACGTCAGGTGACCAAAATTCAATGTCTAGCCAGTGTCTAAGGATAACGTTATTTTGATTACCAATATCAATGTCAAATAACATTGATATTTGGTTGATTTTAGGTTGTGTTAAAAAAGTGATCAAATCCAAAGTCGAGCCAACATTTTAACTCATATTGATGTCAAAAACTGACATTTGTCAGGTATGGCAACCAAAATCTAACATCTGATAGATGTCATAGTGGTAACGTGACATCCACACAACATCAAGCTGTAACATCATTAGACATTGATATTTGGTTGATTTTATGTTGGAAGTTGACGTCGACCTGACTTTAAGTTCTGAAGTCAAACCGTTTTTTATTTCCAAACAAAACGCAACATCCTCAAGGCATTAAGGTACAACTTCAATTTAACACCATGTTAACATCTTGTGCCTGCTGGGTGTTTCAGGTCATTTCGGTCATCATACACTAAACCGTCTAATCCATCATCTTCTCATCAGTGACATGCATCTAAACAGTCTCTGAGTCAATGGGTGTAAATATTTTGTATGTCTTCTTGGACATTTTTATGCTTCCAAATATTTTGCTGCAATTATAAATCGCCCATGTCTTGAGGTAGTTCATTAAGATGCGATTTACTTTCTATGTGTGGTTTGATTGGACAAGAATCACAGGACTGATTTTTATAATAATAAATTTTGTTACTTTACACCACTGATAACAATATTAATGTGTTTTGCTGTTTAGCTTTGGTCAACAGAAGAAGCTATATATAGGGAAGATTACGACTAGTTGTCACATGGGATATATTCCAGTGTAAACTCTCAGGCGAAAACCTTGATCAGCACATATTCAAAAAGTTCTAATATATTTTTAAATGTACTAATACTTTCCTAGTACTGGGTTGCCACTGTTTAAATATGCTGGATAAGTTGGCGGTCCATTCCACTGTGGCGATCCCCAATGAATAAAGGGACTTAGCCCAAGGAAAATGAATGTACCAATACCCCTAAACAGTGAATCGATATATTTGATGACAACTACAGTAGCCCCAGTCTTCTCTCCTGTGTACCAGAACTCAATGAATTCAAATAAGTCTTTATATAGAGCAGCAGGTGTCAGACAGGTAGTGTATAAATCTCATTTTATCTCATATAATATCACTTCATATCCAGAAAGAGCCGGGAATAAGTTTCTCTGAGGTCAAACCACACCGAAATGCAGTTTCCATAGTTAAAATGTGCTTAATGCCTGGAATGTCGGAGTGGTTAATTTACCCCATCTGTTAAATGATAAACCACAGTCTAATGTTCATGGCTTGTTTTGGGTATTTAATTCATTAATTTCTCCTTCAGCTGAAAAGTGAGGTCACATTGAATCCTGGGTTATGCAGTGACTTTTTTTTTTTCACGGATCAGCTTTATGGAGTGTTAACGCAGAGAGGAAATGCAAGCCCACCCCAGGCTGCCTTTTAATAGTCATTTTCCTCCTGAGAAGAATTTCGAACACAAGTCCACCATCCCAAAATGTAAAAACGAAAGCCCCTCATGCATCAATATAACAGATACTCCACTCTCTATGTAAAACCTAAGCAGGGGGTTAAAACACATCTTGCTCCAAGGTGCGAAGATCTTACAGAAAGCAGATCTCTGTGCGGTGATACTAGGGTGGGACAAGACCGTCTTTGTGCATTCTGCAAAAACATCACGTCTCCCCCACCTTTTAAGCCAATTGGGAAAGATGTTTTTATTAAAGTAGCCACCGGGGTTCATGCAGACATGGGAGGGCCATTGTTTCCCCTGCGCAACAGGAAGTCTTCGCTTTACACAAAAGCTGACACTTACTAATCTAAACAGCCAGCTGGAACCCGATACGCCACACTCTGGGAAATTGCATATGAGTTCAGCGGCCTTGGTGCTATAATTGATAAGCCCAATAATCACAGGGCTGTTCCTCTCCTCGACCCAAGCAGACACCAATTCCACAAATGGCGCCAAATTCTTGAGCCCCACTTCGAAGTTCATGTTGCCATTTCTTATGAGTCGGGTGCGGAAAGCTCTCAAATGTCCAGTGCTCTAATTGAGGTTAAGCTGTAACTGTAAACCATAATCTGTTAGCGAATGCCCTGGTAAGACGCTGCGAAAGGCTATATTCGAAGAATTTAATGAAGAAAACCCTGATAATATTTCACAAAAACCACCAGAACACACACATACCACCAGCTTGAATGTAGAAATAGATTTAATAACGTGCCTTCATATTGCTGAGTACAACTTTTTTTAGATCTTGGCCCTACAAAACATGTTGTGCAGCACCGAGATCTGATTATAAACATCTGAAGCTCGTAAAAAGAGCAGATATGCATCCAATTCACATTTGTTTTAAACTTTTAATGTTAATATAGTTGGTATCCAAAAGTGTAGTACCGCTGGTGCGCTTGGTACCAGTTGGTTATCGAGTGTCAACAGGAATTCCTCCTAGCGGGATGTGATTTCTGAGGCTTACATGACGTTAATGAACAGTGTTTGACACAAGCCATCTGAGAGAAGCCAGACGTGGATCTGTGTGGGATACTGTATATTCATCTATCCTTGAGTTTCACTTGCACGTCTTGCTGCAGCACAAAGAAGTGTTTTGTATGGAAACCCAGTTCTGCCTGTGTAAAAAACAATCAAGGTAAACGTGACAGTACGTCATAGAAACACAATCATGAAAGTCAGTTGCTTTTACTAGAAATTAAGTAACAAAAATAGTGTGATTTTTGAACAACAAATGTAAGAAATATAGTTGCGGTTTTGGGATATAAAGCTGAAATTATGATAAAGTTGTTTATTCCTATGAGGAATATAAGCTGGAATTATAAGATATGAAGTCATGTGCTGCGTCCCAATTCGCATACTTCTACTACGTCCTAAAAGTATGTACTTTTTTTGTGAAGGAAAAATATGTACTATTGAGTGTCTAAAAGAAAAGTGTGCAAGCTTACTTCACATACTTCTTCATCGTTAACAGGTCATTGTGTTGCTTAGTTCTGAGCCCTGTCAATCATCCACACATCATTCACATTTCTGTCATATTTAATTTCCTACGTTACTGGAGAAGCAGCAGCAGGTTAATCTTGTTAATATCCAAACACATCTTTATATAAGTTCAGTATTGTTGTTGCAGATAAAATATAACACAGAAAACGTGATTTAAATATTTTACAGTGGGCTAGATATTAATTTACAGTCATACAAGAATCTTTACCAAAGCCTCTCTACTTAACGGTTGGTCTCGCGCGTCCACCATGTTTGTAGTTTATTAACTTTTCCCTCTCGTTTGTAGTTCTAATCGAATTCACGTCCAACACGCAATGTACTGTGATCAATATCAGCTGTTAGTGTATGGACAGTTCTACACTTTAAATTTTTACCGGAATTAGTAAATCATCCGAGAACCGTTGACTTACTCTTTTCACCATAGTATGGTGAAGGACATACTAATTCTATTTTCAAGTACTATTTAGGATGGATAGTATGCAAATTGGGATGCAGCAATGGTTTTAAGAATGTTGCAGTTCCTAAAAATAAAGTATTGAAATATTAAGCCACAACATCCATTAACATTATATTATTTTAATATCATTTTAAATGTGTGAAAGTATACATTGTGAGAGATTAGATTATGAATGTGACATATTAGATATGAAGGGGCTATTTTTTTTTATAAATAATGAGGCCATCCAAAGAAAGTCCCAGCTTTGAGACTGGAAGTTGCATTTATGAGAAACAGTGATATGAGAAGTAAAGTGTGAAAGGTCTGGCTGCAGACCGGATGCACATGCAAGCTGAGACTGCATGCAGTATTCATGCATACACCTAACCTTACCTCTCACAATGACATAATAGCTCTATTGAGTGCATGTGTCTGAGATTGCATGTCTCAGCTTGCATGTGCAAGTCTGCAGCCAGATACTATTGGGTAAAGTTGCAGTTCATTAATTTTCATTTGGCTTAGTACCTTATTTATCAGACATGGCCACAGAGGAATGAACAGCCATCAATTATTCCAGCATATGTTTTACACAGCGGATGCCCTTTCAGCTGCAACCCAGTACTGGGAAACACCCATACACTTTTGCACTCACACATGCACTCATACACTACGGCCAATATAGGTCATCCAATTAACTTATAACGCATGTCTCTAGACTGTGGGAGAAACTGGACTACCCAGAGGAAACCTAGAGAACATGCAAACTCCACATAGAAATGCCAACTGGCCCAGCCAGGATTCGAACCAGTTACCTTCTTAATGTGAGGTGACAGTGCTAACCACTGAGCCACTGTGCCGCCCCTAAAGTTGCAGTTGTAAAATATAAAGTCGAAAATTTGACATATAAATCTGCAACAAAGTCACATTTATAAGAACTTAAACATTATAATTGTTGTAAACAGTGGTCGAATTGTAAAAAAAGTTGGGGTGGGTGGTGTACTGTAGCTACACTCACACAATGATAACAAAATAGGTCTAAATACAGTTTTAATTTGAGAAAATGATTTTTTAAATAACCACCAAGCGTTCTCTCTCAAAAACACACATATCCTTGTTTTTTACAGTATCATTAAGATAATGACTAAATATGAATTTACCTTTTTATTTCCAACACTTTTATTTACATAAGTTTTTACATTATACACACTGTTGTTAATCTAAAGGGGGTGGTAACAGGGGATGATAGTTTTACAAAGGGGATGCTTTTTTTCCATAAGGGGGATGCCAGTATCATTAGGATGACGATTAAAAATAAATTCACCTTTTTTTTTTACAACACTTTGTTTACCTTGTGTGGCCCAACTACATGAGCTTTTTTATATAAACTGAAATTAAATCAGGAGAAATATCTTTCAATCAGATTAAATCAACAAAATTCCTCTTGACAAAAAAAAAAGACGGTAAAGAAAAAACAAAGTTGGCATTTAGATATATTTACAGTTTATTTATTAATTGACTTTAAGGCGTAGGAGGTTGTAACGACGGGGAGATGACGCTCACAACAGAAGGTAGGATCCAAATGCAGGTTTTAATTGTTGTCAGGTAAGCAATGGTCAACAGGTATAAACAGATATATTCAGGCAGTCCAGAATCCTAATCAGTACACAGGCGAGAGGTCAAAAAAGCACGCGGCAGGCAGGGAGAACAAGAGTACAAAGCTAAGTCGAAAAAACACAGGAAACCAATACAGGATTAACGCATTGTAATGTCATCTATACAGTGAACAAGACTCGGCAAACTGAAGGGGTGAATGTGTGGCTTAAATAGTGTGTGTTAATCAGTCTCTGAAAGTCCTCAGGTGTGTGAATGTAATCAAGCTAGATGAGTGAGCAGGCGTGAGTGTCTGGGAGAAGTGCATGTATGCATATGTAGTCCAGAAGAAGGCGGATTTGTAGTCCTGTGTGTGTGTGAGTGTTTACCAGCGACATCTGGTGGTTAGATCTCGATGGTGATCATGACAGAGGTGGCATGAATGCAATGAACTTAATAATAAATTATTAATAAAGCAAAGAACTGTATTGCTCTTGTGCATGGCGCCTTATTACATTCCTGAGTTCTGATTGGTCAATTGTCATTGTTTATAAGTCATAAATTACCATAAGTAGAGAATTTTAATATTTAAGTTGCATGCTAAGTTTTACATTACACACACTTGTTGTTTATCTAAAGGAGATGGTGAGGGGGATGGTGGTTTTACAAAGGGGATGCTTTTTGCCATTTTTTTTTCCATAAGGGGGATGCCCCCTCCCCCAACCCCGGATCCCCCCTCAAAAAATGAATTGTGATCAATTAAGTTGTAACTACAAGACAATGCATTGTTATATAAGACCCTATAATGAGAAATACATTAACAATTTTTTACCCAGAGGCCGAAATGAGCTTAAATGCATGACATGCCAACAAGGAATAAAGACTTTTGACAGTGTGATTAATCCTTGGCTCAAAGAAAAACGTTCTTTTCCTTCTTTTTGGAAAAGAATAATCAAATCCATCCATTACATTGAATCAAGCCGCTCAGTTTTCTGTCGCTAATGCGTCCCACTTGCTTTCTTTCTAAGCGGTCAGAGGTAATGCTTAGCGAGAGTGATGGAGAAATCAGACTCTGAATGTTTCATGTGCTTTGGGACTTTGTTGCCTCTCCAGCTCTGGTCCCCTGATGTCTTCCCCTTGTTGTGGTGGCACTACGACTCAAGCATATTCCGCTCAAAGCATCCTCGCACCATGTGTGTGTGTGTGGTATTTATTTTGGCAGAGATGTATTCGTTTATTCTCATAGGTCTCAGCGCGCGTCCAGATGGCACGTCCTATAAAACACAATAACTGTTTGTGAGGGGAGATAACACATGGTACACTGATGCTGTTGAGGCATGCCAAAAGAATCAGATTGTAACATGGTGGTATGCTGGAAGAGAAAAAATACAGCGAAAGAATAACATACAGGCATGAAGACAATGATGGTCTCTGCCAGGATCTGGGCAGGATTCCATCATTACCGTGTCACTCTGCTCGCGAGTAGCATTGCTGTTTTACCTCTGCTGTTTCTGTTGGCCCTCTTAGTTGAGGAATTATGGCTTCAGGGACTTCTGTTCAAGTCAGTTATTGTGAGCCGCTTATTTCCCGTATTAACCTGTAGCACTCCTGTGAAATCATAGCCATCCCTTTCGTCTCAGCTGGTGTTTAAGCAGTTTCATCCATGTGAAGAAGGAGATTAATACAAATGGCGATGTTGAGTGAGGAGCTTATGTTGGCTTGACTTTTTCTCAGAGGTTTGATTATCGAATGATTGAAGGGGAAGGTATGAAAGATCTCTGGAAGGCGCACAAAGGAAGGAAACACTTGAAATCCTTCACTGCACTCACTACAGGCAGGCAGAGAAATCCTTGTTGATGGTAACATCTCATTGGTTTCCACACAGCTGTAAAAAATGGACAGTAGTTCCCAACTGCACTCCAACTGTGCACTTCGATTAGTCGATATGTTTGCACTGCTTCGAATTGTGATGTGTTGCTTCGCCATTTACTCTTTTCGAAGAGTGCGTTCACACTTTTTAGGTTTGATTCGATGAAAACAAAATCTGGTGCTATTACTTTGTTAGTGAGGTTCATTTAGATAAAGGTGAATGCTGCCATTTGAACCAAATAAGTGGACAGAAGCCATTAAAATAATGGGTTTTGGTCCACTTACAGTACGTTTCTTAATGAACTCTGATGCAGTTCAACTGGAATGCTACAAATGAAAGACATCTAAATGAACCAATAATAGGACATGATATCACAAGAATACTCAATCTTACCGGCTTATTCTCTTCATATATGTGTCCATATCAGATCACACCAGAAATGCAGTTGTAGGCAAAGTGAAAATTACATTACTTTATCTCTTGCTGCTGACCCAAGATCAAAATAGGCTATTTGTTATCCATCTTATGCAAATTTTGCAACAATCGTAGAAACAAATATGGCAAACATGGTAGGAAGTCTGTTTAAATTTCTTGCTGACATTTTGGGATTTACTTAGAGATGTTTAATGCTTCATTTAATATCACAAAAATCATAATTAATTTAAGATTTTTTTCTGATAATTTCTGATAATTGCTGATAATTTCTGAAGGGTAAAATAGTATGATTACTCACATTTTTTACATTATATTTGGAAATTACCTTAATAATGCAGCTTACTTCTTTCGAGGGTGAAAATCAATGCAACAGTTATTTAAATACAGCCTACTTATTTTCATTATCACTGTATTGGCAACAAGTAATTTGAATTATTTCAAAACTTAAACTTGGCAATAGGCATGGTTTGATAACTGTTTTCTAGGTATACTGCGGTTTAGAAAAGTCATGGTTTTAAAACTGCCAAAATTTTCTGTAATACTGTTCCTAAAGTATGTGTAAGATTTTTTATTTACATCTTATTGTAGTTTTTTAGGACAACAGTATCTACAGCAGAAAAAATATCCAAAGATGCTGTTTTTAAATTGTAAAAAAAATCTGTGTTTTTGAAACTAATGAAGACAGCTGAAGTCAGTGACTCATTTGAATTATTTAGCCTGACGTGTTTACTGCTCCAAACTATCATAAATCTTTCAAAAAATAGAATATCTTGTTTTCAAAGGGGAAAAAGTTTTTGTTTTTTACCCAGACATTTAAAAAGAATATATTTTAGAGCAGTGAGCACAATACCATGATACCCAGAAACTGTGATATTTTTATCCAGGGTTGTCATACCATTAAAATCTTATACCGGCCCATGCCTACTTGGCAATCAATAACATTTGAGCTTGGTCACATGTCCAGTGGCTTTCTAAAGATAAGATGATAGATGAGAGTACCCAGATAGCAAGCCGACGCTGAATCAATGTCAATGGTTATAATCGTCAGCATCAGTCATCAATCAAATTTCGACATTAAAAAAAAAAAGTCATCATTTGGTTGGTACGTCGGAAAGTTATAACATTGAGGATAAAACATTGATTCAATGTTGAAATGAAGTTGACTTTAACATAGGCTACCCGATGCATATAGTCGAAATTATAACATTGGTTCGATATTGAAGAGGAACAGGTAAGCTTTAAATCAACATTTATTTATCAGTTATGACTGTGTAACTAAAGTACCACTACCTAACATAAGTTTTGTATTTTTGAAAGTTTTAGTAATTTTAGAAATAAATGCCCTGTTTGGATATAATGAGCACTCCTTGGGGTGGTCTGAGGTAACGTTAAAATCTTGAGAAGATTGTTCAATTTAATGGTAGTTATTTTACATTTAACACGACAAATAGCAAAATAATGCTATTTGATTCATTATCAATGAAGGCTATATGATTTAATGATTTATATCATTTTAATTTAATAAATTAATGCTATATGATTCTTACATTACACGTCTTGTATAAACAAGTTTCATGAACATCAACTAAACATCACTAAAACAGTTTTTAGCTGATTCAGTTCAAGCAAAAGCGTAAGTAACAGCTTCAAACGAGTCACTCACTCACTGAGTTTGATTCAAACCAGCGCCATGTAAAATCTGACAGACTCACTAAAAAGAATCAGTTCATATGAGTCATTTGTTAGCATCGAACATCATGACTCGCGCTACGTACAGTACGAATGGGAAGCTGATGCGCAGAATGACAACATTGAATAGACGAGTACAAACTTTTCTCGCTAAGGTTTTATCTAATCATTAACGCTTTTTTTATCACAGCCAGGGATAAAGGCCTAAGTTGTAGTTGTATTGCGTCGAGAATCAATGAATTTGAAAACATTAATATCATCTTGACATTCGGTAATCACACGAAGGTCTTTCTCAGGCAACCTGCGTTCAACAAGTCAGAACATACTGAATGTTAATGGAAAAAAAATAATTATAATATAGCTTCCTCTTTCTTATCCTCGCCCCATGTGATGATGAACTTGAGCAGAGCGCCAGGGTGAAGTTTATCGTCTGGAGCAGAGGACATCTGTTTTGCGTGTGGGAGACACACAGGCAGTGAAGTGAGACAAGGCAGGCCATGCATGATCAGTAGAGAGAAGCTTTGATCAGTCAGACCCAAACACCCCCTTCTCTCCTTTGCTGCGTAAGAAAGGGAACATTGGGACCATCAAACCGAGCCTCATGGTGAGGAAGAGCAGAGATGCCACATGTTGAAATCCACCAAGATGATCTGGGTGGGTTGCACCAACAAGGATTTACGTGCGGAGTAGTTGATTTGGGTTTTATTTTTAATTTAATCAGCATCACCTAATTTTAACACACGTATTATCAAATATGTGATTAAAATATGTAATAAGGCTGTAATTTATTCTTCTTCAGTCTACAAATAGAGGTGTACAATATTACTGTCACATTTGAGTGACTTCAAAGGATTCATGCATGCAAGTGGTAGTAATTTGAATACAAATAAATCAAATAATAAGCTGCCAGTATATTGATCACTTTCAAATAATTAACCCATACATAATGAGAAAATGGCAGTGTATTAGGAGCTCATTTTGTAACCAATGGAAAATGATTTCTAACAATTAATGGAACAAATTGAGACAATATTTTAAGGAAATATTATATACAGTATATAAGGACACATAACATGACAGTTAGAAAAAAACCAAGATGAATCCAAATAAGTACATCAATTTTGAGAACCCTTAACCTTAGCAAGCAATTGTAAAGTTAATTCATGTCTGAAATTTAAATATTAGTTTAATGTGTCGGAGCTTTGGTTAATCCAGTTCATTGCCAAAAATTAAATCCAGGTTCAAACATCTCAACTTTCACACAAGTTGCTTTGTGTGAAAGTGTATTTCAGACATACAAAAGTCAATGAAAACATTTAATATGATCATACAAAGCTTCCTTAAACAAATTTTCACAGATTTAGTTATAATTAGCAATAAAGCTTTGTTTCTTGTTTATTGAACATAATCAACCTTTGTTGGTTTTAATCACGTCATAATTCTAGTTAATCCAGGTTCATTGTGGAATTCCAGGATCAAACCGATGCTTTAAATATAGCTTGTTGTTTTAAAAAGCAAAGTTTAATGTTTAGAGCAACAGAATTATTATATAACCCTTGATTTGATCTAGATTAAATCTCAATCTTTGTTGGTGCAACCCTCCCTGAGAGTTTGAGATGCCGATTTCAAAGTAAGGCTGATGTAGTGGCTTTCAGTATGATGTGGGCATGATGAGGACATATGTGTCTCTTCCTGATTTATGCGTGTGTGTTGCTGTTCTTTTGAAGTCTCTGGTGGCTTATAGACAGGGCCTCCATGAGAAGCCTTTGAAGCGCAGCATGACCCAAAAATGTAAAGTCGAAACTGTGTTTCATCTGGTGCTTATTGCATGTTTGAGAGGATGCATGCAGCTAAAGACAACATGAACATTGACCCTTTTTATGTCTTGACACTTAAACGTTCCTGAGCCTTTTCTGCACAATTCGTCAATGTATATTTTAAAGAAATAGAAAAAGTTGGTTTTGTATTATGTGTGGGTCGGGGGAAAAATAGAGCAAAAAAAAAATTTAAGTAGTTAATAATAGAACCAAAATGTAGGAGCCGTGTTTCATTTCAGGCTGTGATAATCTTTTATTCTTTTCATTTCGACAAAAGCATTTTCTTCTTATTTTCAAGCTAAGGCATCCGATTTTGGTGTCCACATCAAATAAATCAAGTCTAAATCATCTTTCAAATGACCAATGTAAAACAAAATGTCAAAATATAGGTGACATAATGTTATTTTGCCATTTAGTGTAACATATATTTTTATGTAACAACATAAATATCCTGATCTAATTAAAAAGTTTTATATTGACACGTGATACTAAACACATACTCAAATTTATATTAGTTTAAATGACACGAAATGAAAACAAGAAATCTTCTTGCTTCTAGCTTTAAAAAATTGGTAAAACCTGGGCAAATTGATTGAATGATAAACAGATTTCTAATGAGTTACCCAGCAGGCACACAACGTCATAAGACATTAACATTAGGTTAGATTTAGGTCGTGACCAAAATTCAAAGTCTAGGCAGCATCTAAGGAAAACGTTATTTTGACGTCCAATAACGAAGACAAATGACAATGATATTTGGTTGATTTTAGGTTGGAAAGTGACCAAAATCCAACATTGAACCAACATCTTAAACCAACGTTATATTGACATCAAATACTGACATTGACATATATTCATCAGGTAAGGCAACCAATCCAAGGTCGCAGAGATGTTGTAGTGATAACATCTATTCAACGTCAAGCTGTAACATGATTAGATGTTGATATTTGGTTGATTTTAGGTTGGACATTGACGACGGCTTGACGTTGGGTTCTGACGTCAGCACGAATTTCTTTTCCAAGCAAAATGCAACGTCGCCACGACATTTTGTACAACGTCAATCTGATATCATGTTGACGTCCTGTGCCTGCTGGGTAATTGTTGTTTATCCAATGTTTTTTGGTATATCTGGTTAAACATGGTTGACAAGTGTTTGGTGTTTAATAAAGTTTTATAAACTGATTTCGAGAGGAGCATGTGATATGATTGATTGTGGCTGGCCTTGGATCAGTAATCATTGCTAATTTAATCAGATATCATTGCTAGACCAATCAGATGAATTCTAGCCCCCAATAAATAAGCCCATTCATCCTACTTTCTTCATCTTTGTTTTTGAAAAAAAAAAAACTTGCACCCCATCTCCCCCTTTCTTCCTTTACTAGGGAAAGCTCTCAAGACCTACCTGATCTTGAACCCCCTGTTGTGCTACATGCCCAGGCGGTAGCCCTGGGCTCTAGTATCTCTGAGCTCAGGATTCTCTCCCGGGACAGCATGCCAAATCTACAATTATATCAAGCAAAATCTAAGTGTGAATTCTCAAAACTATTACACCGAATGTCTTTTTATTCGATGTAAATAATGGTAAACACAATTCTGTTTCAGTACTGTTTGATCGTTTATGATTTGATAATGGTTTTTTGTTTCATATTTATTGAGAATGCGAATCGGGTCATTTAAGTTTTATTTTTTTATATTTACTTCATGAATAATCTTTAAGACATTACAGAATCTGATTCAGCTTGAAGAAACATGGTAATGTTTTACTTACAGTTACATTGTAAAGCATTACACACTTTAAACAATACAATTATATTTAATCACTTTAAAATGCCTTAACATGTTAAAACAAATCACCATCATCTGTCTGATTCTTGAGGTTTGAGACTTTAGGTTGACATGATTAGTAAGAACCAGCCAAGTGCTTTAGAGTACTGTCATAGTTTGAGGACAACGGGAAGCCTTTTTTGTTCCCTCACAGACTGCATGTCTCCATATTAAAGTAAACCAGATGAAAGAGATACATATCCCTTAATGTGTAATCATTTACCTGCATGCACCGTCCCGACTCTTGAGTCTTCCTCCAGGAATTTGCAGGCCCACTCCATTCGCTGAACGCGGCATTACCCGTAATGTCAAACAGCTGTCAAGAGAGTGAGCCATGACTGTCTCAGAATGAGCGGCAACAGCAAGCATGCGATTCCTCTTCCTTGTTGATGTTTCTCTGCTGTCTGTTTTGTTATGTTGCTAATGGTAACCCAGCAGAGCATCGATTGACAGATATGCACCGTGGAAATCAAAGAAGTCGAAGAGCACTTTTTGTATACGAAACCTTGAAAGAGACCTTCCAGAGGTCTGGGAAACAGGCTTTTCCTGCATCATTAAAGTAAAAGAATTATTGCTATGATTTTTACTAATCCTGTTCCAAAATCCACCTGATATGCTGTCATGTGTTAGACGTTTCACTCCAGATGGGTTTATTTGAAACCCAGACATCTTTTTCATTCAGGCCGTAAGGTCACAGCTGTATAGATTTGATATGGTGATGAACTAAGACAGATCTTCTAACTTCTTTACGTGCATGACGAAATTTCTCTGAAGTTATTTATCTTTGGGCTTTTCTAGAGGCTTTATGCATATAGGGAATCTATCTGAACAAGCCTCGCTGGATCACCAGATGTTCCTTTCATGAGGATACTCTATGTGTTTTTTACAGGTTAGAGGTCATGGTGGCTCCAAGGATGTCAAGCAGTCTTTGCAAGACATTCAGGGTCAAAACCAACTAAGGAGCGAGTTGCCTTTGCCTCGCCGTCATAAAAGGAGATGGTCACGGATTCACTCGGAGGGAGTCCTTCCCAAACCTGCTCCAGAGGAAGAAGAGGAAACCTTCATTTTAGACCTGAAGAACTTCCCTGACCTTGCCAATGCAGACCTGGGCTCCCAGAACCCAAACATTCAAGTAAGACCAAGCTCAATCTCACTTTATTGTTACTCTGATTGCTACAAAATCAAATTTCTTCCTATATATACATGATTTTTAAGAAAAAAATCAATGTTTACATGATCTTGGACCATATGAAAATGAGGTCAATAGACTAAATCAGTCATTTTCTGTCTTGGGGGTCTTGGGTTTCTTTTCGTTGTTTGTCTATATATCTTGGCATTAGTTCTTCTTTAGACAGTTGTTAATATTATAAGGGTAGTTTGTTATTCCAGATATGTTTAACATCTCAACGTTCCCAAAACCTTGTCATTTCTTTCCTTAGGGTGAACTTAATCATTGTATAATGAGTTAGGTAATGGATTGATTTTACTTGGCAACAGTTTGTGGTGAATGTAATTAACCTATGCACTCATTGTTTCACTGTTATTGCTGCTGTGATTGCAGTAGGGACTTCAGTTTTCTGTGCTTTTGCTGGTCATGTCACAGCTGCCGCTAAACCGGAGAGGCCTCTTAAATTACCCCAAGCGAGACCTTTATTCTGGTGTAGCTCATTTCAGCCACACTGCTCAAAGTTCTGCATAGTGTACGCAAAAAAAATCCCAAGAAAATCCAGGAGGTGAAAGGCCAGAGTATTATTTTAACAGCCACTTTTAATGCTCCCTCCAAGAGCAGATCCCAATCTTTAAATGTTTTTACAACACCGGTAAAGAAGGGATTTTTATATTTTTAGTACTGTTATGAAGTTTATGTGTGTAAGTGGACTTGAGAGGAAACGAAGTTAGACTTAGGGGAAAAAATACACAGGAGATCCCTGGTAAGCAAATTCACTTTTATAATAGGGAAAATTCCAAAGTCTTCCAAGTGGAATGGGTCCATCTTTCGTACTCTTTAGAAAAGCTATTTTGTTTTTATGTGTCTCCAATATTATGTAAAAAGACAGGGAGGGTTTGTCAAACATCAAAACATTCAAAGTTTAAGCTTAGACTATCAAAATATTTCACCATGTCTTACTGAAGAAATCCACTGAAATGTAGTTTATAGTTTATATACAAAACATTGAAATGTCAGACATCTTAAGAGCAAGAAACCTTTAATAACATATCAAAAGATGGGATGCAACAATTATAGATTTTGAGATTTGAAAACTCCTTATATATTTAAAGTGTTATTTATTGCTGCTCAGTAACCAAATACAGCACAAAATATTAATAAAAACAAACAATAGTCAATTTCTCTGTGGACTTAAATATAAGTGAATTAGTTTTTTGACATTTAAACAAGTAATAATTTTAGACTGAATAAATAAAAATACAAATAATTTTTCTAATGTAAATCTAAGCTACATAAATATTTATTTTTTTAAATGTAGTAAAAGGCTGCTGAACCTCTGAGGCCACTTTTAATCAACAACATTGTTTGGTATTTTCATTTTGTATTTCTTGTTGGAGTAGAAATGTCTATATTCCATACAAAGTACGAAGCTGATCGGTCCAGTTCCTGTCACATGACCTTTTGGTGCACTTATGGCATTTTTTCATCTAGGTGCACCTGGAAAGTGTGAATGGGTCAATCACAACATGCGCACAAGTCTTGCACCTACATTGGAAATAACGAACTTGCGTGCACAAAAGACGTGACACATGTTCTTAATAGCCCCTGGTTAATAGCCTCATCAATAGGTAATGCAGTGTGACGTTAGCCACGGCGTGGGCTATGCGACTGCACGAAGGCTGTGCCAGACCATACGCATACGGAGAAGTATAAATCAGCCTTAACCCTCGGTGTACAAGCTTGGAACTTTAAAACAGTGCACAGTTGCAGCAGTTTTGTTTCGTGCAGAAACGCGATGTTGAGAAGCCTTTGCGATTAATTAACCATGATGAATAAAATAATACCTTACATTTATATAGCGCTAGACACTCAAATTGCGTACATAATGGGGAGAATCTCCTCATCCACCACCAGTGTGCAGTTTCCGACTGGATGATGCAACAGCTGTCATATTGTGCCAAACCGCACATCAGCTAATTGGTGGAGATAAGACAAAGTATGGGTATGGTTAGGAGGCCATAATGGACAAAGGCCAGTGGGCAAATTTGGGCAGGGTGTCAGGGTTAAACCCTTTCTCTTTTTTTTTTATGACCACAGAGAGTCAAGACTTTGGTTTAACATACCATCCAAAAGACAGCACTCACTGAGCAGTATAGAGTCCCCTTCAATATATTGGGGTGTTAGGACCCACACAGACTGCAGGTTGAGCGCTTCCTGCTGGCCTCACTAACATCACTTACGGCAGCAACTTAGCTTTTTCCACATGGTCTCCCATTCAGCTACTGACCGGGTGCAACCCTGCTTAGCTTCAGTGGGCGAACATGTGAGAGTTGCAGAGAGCTGGCTGCCGGCAAATAATAGTGAAATTGGTTGCATCCTTTATCAAAATACTTTGATCTTTTATTGTAAAGACCCAAAATACTTTCCATTTTAGAGCTTGATATTTTGCCAATCCCCTTCAAACTAGTATGATTTACCCATTTGTGAGTCTTTGATATATAAATTACTTTTAGCAGGTTTGGTTATAAAAATTATGTTTGCAGTATTTTTTAAAGTTCAAAATACTTCTATGCCATCTTTTTTTTCCATGACTCACCATTATTGAGTGGAAGCAAATTTGTTAAAAAGAAGCTTAGATCTCTTAAACATCTGTGTTCCCATTAAACTTAAATTTGCCATTTAATGGACCTCCAGTGATCTATACCCTGGATGTTTTTGTCTTGAAAACAGTGTCTTGTGTTCTTGTGAAGTATCAGAGTAGAATAGAGCTATGATTAGTTCAAGGAGGAGGTGGAGGCCGACTGTTGTAAACAGTGCAGTTACAGTAGCGTAATCACCCACTCTAAACTGCTCTGTGCCTTTATAAACAGCTGCTGCAGCCATCAGATTGTTACGCTGAAGGGGAAATAAACAACCAGTCTTTTGTCTTGGCCTGCTGGAACACTTGCTATCGTTTTCCTGGTCTGTCTGACTTGGGTTCTGCAAGCCCAAGCATGCATAGAACAAATCTGTCACCTCAAAACATCTTGTGAAATAAACAAACAGGAGAGTAAAGACAATTTTGAACTTTGAATGGTAAAGCATAGTATTTAATGGGCTGATAGAGTTCTCATCAGTTGTTTCTCCACCGTGGCCTTGCTTACACCAGGTATTAAGTTTAGTTTATGTCGATCACAAGTGGACAATGCTAAATACAAGTGAAAACAGGATCTGGAACGCTTGGAGTATGTCCACTTTAGGTATTTGAAGATGCATTAGCTCAGATTTCCTGCACAGTATGGACTCTCAACTTGTTGAATGCGTGTGAACACCCACTAAACACCACCTCTTTACTGCCTACTGACATATTTTTTAAACATTAGGGGACATAATATTAAAGTGTGCTACACAGACAAATTTTATCTTTATTGTGTGAAATCACAATATGATAGATGATGCCAACCTTCGAAGACTTCAAGGACAACACATGCACCTATTAAACAAATATACCTCATATATGTTTATATATAATAACTTTAACTGTTGAAAGCTATTAGTTACTAGTTAATTAGTTAAAGTTATTACTAATAAAGTCTTGGTAACTAATAACCATAACTTTTTCAAATTTGATTATTGTCAAATTATTTTAAAAAGTACTGTACAAATAAACTTGAATTGAACTGAATTTAAGTAATAAGGTTAAAGGTGAAAATGTATGTAAAATATACATTATTACCAGTCCTTATTCTAATGCTGGGTTCACAACAAAAGCAAAATTAAGTATTTGTGTAAGTATATTACATAAAAAGTCAATACAAATATGTGAATATAGGTAAATTTCTGCCAGATGGCATGAATGATACAAACTCACAGTGTTCCGCATAGTTTTTCAGATTAGATCCGATCAAAATCAAAAGCTGCTGGCTGCTCTTTGTATACTTTTTTGTGTTTATATGTAAATTGAATTAATTTATTTCTCAATTTTCCCATAGATGCCTCAAATAATTTCAAAAAGTGATTTAAAATAGACAAAAGATACAGATTGTAACACTAGGTGTATACTCGATTGGGTTTGCCACATTTAAATGATGTCTTAATACTAGATACAAATGGCCTGTGGCAGGAGTTTACCATTTAGTTTTAGGAATTTATTCAATTAATATTTTAATTAACAATCTAAAAAGAGAACTCATTTGATCTTACTTTTCTCAATTGCCAAAAAAGATACTAAAAAAAGCTTTCAGTAGTGTTTTTTTTTTTTTTACATAAATTCTAGATCAGTGTTTCCCAACCATGTTCCTGGAGGGCCACCAACAATGCATGTTTTGGGAGTCTCCTTTGTCTGTCACACCCATTATAGGTCTTTCAGACTCTGCTAATGAGCTGGTGATCTGAATCAGGTGTGTTTGGTTAAGGAGACCTGAGCTGCGTCCCAAATGGCACACTATACACTATGCACTCATGCACTATGTACTTATGCACTTACACACTCAACAGGATAGTATACGCATGTAGTGTCGTCCCAAATGGCACACTAATGTTTTTTTACTAAGCGGAAACTCAAACCGTTTCCCTGATGACGTTTGACGGTTGCCAAATCAGTGAAATAAACGACCAAATTATCAAATATTACCTGCCGTGAGTGTTGCCGCATTCACCATCGGGAGGCACTATAATCACTCTCGTAGAAGAATTTTGTTCTCACCATCCAAAATAAATAAAGTTATTCAACATGTGCGTCCGATAGCTCCGCCTCTTCCGCTACGTAAGCAAACCTGCGGTCGTTGAGTGCGTGAAGTGTCCATCATTACATACTTCATTTTAGCGGCTGAATGAGTGCATCATCCGGGTAATTAAAGTGCACTTATTATTTTTAGAGTTTTCAGTGTGAACACACTACTTACACTATTTATACTACAAAATGGCGTAGAATAGTACATAAGTATGCGATTTGGGACGCAGCTCTGGAAAATGTGCTCCAGGAACGTGGTCCTTCTAGATGGCCCAAACTGGTATTTAACTGATCAAAACGTGTAGATGATTGGAGATAGATTCAAAGTGATTTGGGCTGATAGGTCATCTTCAACCAGCAACTGGTTAGCGTGTTCCAAAATCCAGTTTGACCACCCTAAACAGGGTTTTGTAGAATTATGCATTGATTTCAGATAAACATAGAAATTTTAATCACTCTCCTAGGTGACCATTGAGGTTGTGGACAGCCCACAGATGGAGATTGAGATGGATCTGGCCAAGGAGAGCAGGAACGACTGGTCCTTGAGCTCGGAGGAATGGCTAGGCCATAAAAAGCTCTTCTGGCCACTGTTTTGGGAATACCACGACTCCAGTCAGGAAGGTCCCGGGCAAGGCAGTCTGGAGGAGAATGAGGAGGACCTCATCTATGAAGGAGAAGACTCCTTTTTGAGTGGTGTGGGTGCAGACTGGAACAGTCGATGGAAGGGCTGGGACTCTACGGACAATTACGGTAAAAAAAGGACTTTTTTTCTTAGATAGAGTTTGTAAGGGGCAGCGCGGTGGTGCAGTGGGTAGCCCTGTCGCCTCATAGCAAGAAGGTCACTGGTTCGAGTCTCAATTGGGTCAGTTGGCATTTCTGTGTGGAGTTTGCATGTTTTCCCCGCGTTCGCGTGGGTTTCCTCTGGCTGCTCCGGTTTCCTCCACAAGTCCGAAGACATTCGCTATAGGTCACAGGTGTCAAACTCAGTTCCAAAAGGGCCGCAGCTCTGCACAGTTTAGTTCCAACCCTAATTAAACACACCTGATCAAACTAATTGAGTCCTTCAGGCTTGTTTGAAACTTACAGGTAAGTGTGTTGGAGCAGAGTTGGAACTAAACTGTGCAGGGCTTCGGCCCTCCAGGAATTGAGTTTGACACCCCTGCTATAGGTGAATGGGGGAAGCTAAATTGGCTGTAGTGTGTATGTGTAGGAAGGGGAGTGTATGAGTGTTTCCCATTGATAGGTTGCAGCTGGAAGGGCATCCGCTGCGTAAACACACATGCTGGATAAGTTGGTGGTTCATTCTGCTGTGGCGACTCCGACCCTAGACTAATAAAGGCAGTAAGCCGAAAGGAAAATGAATAAATGAGAGTTTGTGAGTCCACAAAAAAAAAAAAAAATGACTGGATTAAAATGTTTTCATATTTTTCCAACTGTGTAATCGGAAGCTCTTTTTTTAGTTTTTGTTTTCCACCAGCCTCGTTATCAGAAGTATCAGTAATCATGTTGGGGCTTTCGTGTAACGCCGGGGCACGTATACCGCGCTGATTTCCTCAGCAATGCGGGCCACAGCCTCCTCTTTAAGTCTTGACATTATGATTTATGCTTTGCGGGTTGTAGTCAAGAACTGCTACATAAACATGTCATTTCTGTCGCCACTTCCAGAGACTTTCTGTTGATGCCTATCAGCGGTAAACAGCGAAAGCCGACCCAGTGCTTTGTGCCCTAATATGTTATCACAATATTAGCTGTGCTATGCATGTTATCTCCCCACTAGACTGCTTCTTTGTGGGTTAGGCAGATCATTACCTCAAAATGTTTACATACGGGGCCAACTGTAGTGCTGAAATACAATTTAAATGCGATTTTTATCCTTTAGAAACAGAACACAACCTATCATCAAGTGCTCTGAACCTTTTCAAAGTATACACTGAATAAAGTATCACACAGTGAAAGTATTGGATAAGAGCTTGCAGGAGCAAACTCAACACTGTGTCTGGTTCATGTTAGTGACAGCGGGCTCGAGCATCAGCTTAGTGTGTCCTCTTTGAAGTTGACACCAGTAATCGTGGCTATTTGAAACCTATGCCTCGACGCTCGCTAAGAGCAGCATGGGGGCTCTTCACTGGCTAAAAAACTAATATTTTTGTTCAATTAGACAGCAGATTGAAAGAAGGGCCAGGATGCTCGGGCTGACAAAGAAAGCATCCGCTGTGTTTTCATCCCAAACTGGCGCTTTGCTGTGATTCACACGGCCTGGACCTTTGAGTTCTCTCAGGAATTTGTGGCAGTTCTCAGGCCTTGGAGGGAAATTGTTTTTCTTTTTTGTTTTTTTACACCGAAGTTATATTTACTGCCTTTGTAATTTACAGCATTCAGTCACTATGTTTCATGTGTGAGGCCTTAAAAAAATTGGCAAACAATAATAAACTGTAGACATGTATAATATTTTACTTAAAACATTTATTTAAATTTTTTTCTGCCTCTAGTTGGCACCACTTAATAATGACTTATATTATGACAAAATAACCATATAGATTATCATTCACAAATTTAGGGTTAGTGGCTTTAATGTGTTTTTTTTTAAATGAATAGTTATATTTGGTAAACATGTATTCAAATTGATCAAGTCACAATGAACATTTAAAACTGCACCTAATAGGCTGATATTTAGAATTTTTTAATTCATTCATTCATTTTCCTTCAGCTTAGTCCCCTATTTATCAAGGGTTGCCACAGCAGAATGAACTGCCAACTATTTCTGCGTATTTTTTACGCAGCGGATGCCCTTCCATCTGCAACCCAGTGGAAAACACCCATACACTCTTGCATTCACACATGCACTCGTACACTACGGCAAATTTTGTTCATCCAATTTCCCTATAGCGCATATTTTTGGGCTGTAGGGGTAACTGGAGCACGCAAACATGCGTAGAACATGCAAACTTCACACAGAAATGCCAACTGATCCAGCTGGTACTCGAACCAGCGACATTCTTGCTATGAAGCAACAGTGCTAACCGCCGAGCCACCATGTTACCCTCTTTTATTCATCAAGAATCCTTAAATTTGAAAATATACATTAAGCAATGCAACGGTTGCCAGCATTGATGATAATAATAAGAAATGTTTCTGGAGGATCATATGATAATGAAGACTGAAGTAATATTACAAAAAAATCAGGTCTGCTATGTTTTAAACATATATAAATAAACCCATTCAAAATGATTTGCATCAGTTTAAAACATGCTACATACTAGGGCTGTGCAATTTGGGGAAAATAACTAATTGCGATTCATTTTTAATTTTTTTTTAACAGATATTGAGATTTCGATTTGGTTTCTGATTAAATTTTGTAGTCAAGCTTCAGCTCAATATTCTGTATCGTAGCTTCTTAATACTAAAATGCAGTGAGTGTTAGGGTTGTGGAGCACGTTCTTAAACATCTCTGATCTGCCATTGTGTTTACGTTCTCAACAGAGATTGTGATTGGCCGTGAAGGTCATCAGTTCACCGTACTCCCTGCTGTTTACTGAGTGTTACCACAGATACAGGACTACTAGAGCATTTCAAAGTCACGTCGATCAGCTGGTTTGTCTATAAGCTGACATACGAGCGATCCGATGTTGAATTGCAGCTTAAAACGCTCAGCTGTTAAAACGCCCATATCTGTGGTTACACGCAGTAAACAGCAGTGAGTTCGGTGAACTGATGACCTTCACGACCAATCACAATCTCTGTTGAGAACGTAAACACAATGGCAAATCAGTGCTGTTTAAGAACATGCTTAACATCGCTTAAATATTTGCTGGAAATGGACGTTTTTTTTATTTCAGTACCGATTGGTATCAAATTCCAGTATCGTGACAACCCTAATGAGTGTTAGTTAAAAAAGAAACTAAAATAATATTAACTAACTCCAACTTTTTATTCAAATATGTTTTTAAATATTCAGAATTTAAAACACTCCAGAGCAGTAGTGAGTTATGTTGTTCGTGATCTCCTGGTGCCTTTGTGATGTTTTTTCATACTGTGTAATAGCCGCAAACAACTCTAAAATTGTACTTTGCTGTTGCTTGCTACTAGATTAAGTGTTACTGGCAATACTTTTAGTTGACAGTTTCTGTTTTTCAAGTGCTAGTTGTGTTACTTCCTCATGCTGGGGCAATAGTTCTGCGACAGCTCTAACAAATTACCTGTTTTTTTTTCGATGTTTGAACTTTGAAACCAAAATATTCTCATATTACTGATGTGCTGTTTTTCTTTGATATTATTTGTCTGTCAATGCTTCTGAAGAGGCAGATGCCATCATCCCACTTGTCCATGCTTAGCTGTTTTTTTATTGTGGGCATTCTGCATAATACAATTGTGCAATTCTGACTGGGCAGAACAAAAGTGTGCTCACTCAATTGGCTAGTAATGGCCTGTTTCCACTGAGTGGTACGGTTCGGTTTGGTACGGGTGGTTAATAGCTGTTACCATTGTCAAAAGGTACCTAAAAGCGAACCATACCGTACCCTATTTTACCCTTTTGTTGTACCACTAACACAACAAAAGGGTACCAAAAGGCAGAGTAAGACGAACAACTGAACGCTTTTGGTTTACAGAGATACGTCACTTGCTCCTGCAACAAGCGAGAATGAAAATAAAGCGCCATTTTAAAAACACAGCAGAGACATTACACTGTAATAATAAATACATATAACATTGAGCCATGGTCGACCCGAGCTCAAATAAACCTTGTCATCGTCTTGATGAACAGCCTCAAAGCCAAGAAGTAGAGCAGAATCTACCCTGTGCCCCGTAGTTTTTACAAGTCTGTCTGAAGCGCGAGTAGTTTTGCTTCCTTGCCGGCGCTCGCCGCGCATCTATATTTTTAAATAGCAATCTTAGTGAGCTGATGATAATAACATGTGCATGATTATTGAAGCACTTCTCACATCCGATCCTTTCAGAAACAGACAAATGTGAGAGACACATTAAAAAACTAAGGAGAAGCCCGAAAACACGAAGGAGCAAATGATTCTTTCAGCAACCTAAAACATGAACAAACTGCCATGTTTACCTATTATCATCACCTTTTAGACTATTATTAACTTGGAATGACGGAATTACTGTCTAACAAGAGGTTACCTGTGCTGGTGAAGATTAAAGATATAGATGAGAGGTTTGCACTAACTGTGAGATATATGCTGCGTGGTGTTTTTAAACCCAAATAAGGACTAAATGTATGCTGTGTGTAGTTTTTCAGTCATTAGTAGCATACTGGAGACTGTAAGGGTCTGTATGTGTTCATATATGTTGGATTTATTTATTTTATATAATTGCAGATGTATCAGTAGGCTATTTCGTTATATTTTATTGATCTGCAGTTTTAATCAAATTATGTTTATAGGAAGGATAATAATGATCATGTATACACAAGTATTTATGTGTATAGTATCTGTTTTGTTAGAAGTGCTTCTCATACGAAATGTGAATGACCAGTACAGCTTTACTTTGACATTTCCTCAAGCTAGAATGACGTCGACAGAAACTTTCTGTCGTACACCATACCCACCAAAAAGGTACCATTGGAACCCTTCAGTGAAAATGCAAGCCTGATAATTGTGACCCGTACCGACATGTTCCACTCAGTGGTAACAGGCTATAAGACTTAATTAAATGATACATATATATTTCTTATCACAGCCTCCTGCGTTTAGCTTATTGCAACTAGCTCGCTTATTGCGATTTGATTTTGATTAATCGCACAGCCCTACTGCATACTGCTCTCTATTACTATGTACCATTAATTCAAAATGGTTAGATAGTAGCTGGTATTTCTAGCTGTTATACCCATCTTGGTATTTAGTCATTTCATTCTATTTCATACATTTTTATTATATTTTAAAACATTTATAGCCTATGCTATTAGGCATTTCAGCATAGTAAGCAGAAAAAAAATTGCTACACAAAACCTTCACACAAATAAGCCCTCATTAGGATTGTTTAACTTGTGAGCGCTGCAATAGCCTCAAAATTGGGAATTTACATTATCCTTTACCCAGCTTTATTTCACAAGGGCATTTTTCTCCTCCATCTGTCATTGGCTTTCGGGGTGATCCACCACTGAGGTTGTGTTCCACCATGTTCTGTCAGCATCATTAGAGAGAAAGTGCATTGGTGGTGTGTGGTCAAATCCAACACCCCGCCAAAAAAGAAGCAATTGCAGCATGCATACTGTGGTCATGTCAGCAGTAGAGCCTGTGAGGATGTGGCTACCAAAACCCAACCGGCTTCTTTCTGTCGCCCCACTGGATCCCCTTACTTTAAAATAGACCTAATGAGTGTACTTAGGAGTAGGAGTGCGTTGTGTACAAACAGGCCTGAATGGGAAACAGAGAAGGGCAAATGAGCCACATTATTAATGATGTGGTCTGAGCTGGAGGCGTACAGTAATGAAGCGCTTTTCTGCAATTATGGTGAGCCGCAGAATTACAGGCAGGCCATGTTCGGCAACAGCTTGATAGAATTTTGTTTTTTAAGTTTTAGGTCATTATTTCCTCTCCGCTGCCCTTATGAAAATTATTTACCACAGTTTTACTATAGTAACTTATTACTGCCTGTGGCATGTGAGGTCTCATTTGCTTGTGCTGCTAGAAAACACCAACTCTTACTGAAAATAAATTGTGTCTGTTCTTTCGTTGAAAATGTATTGTGACACATGAACATATAGATTTTAAATATACAGTTTTGTGGATTGCAGTCCAGTCAGATTTAACACTTTAAATAGCAACAAACTTACACTGGTTTCATCTAAATAGAAATGTAAGTGGCCCATTTTATCATCTGCCATTTTATTATTCTATGCATTTTAATATTGCATACTGGGGCTGCATATTATTGAAAAAATTACACATTGCAATTTTTTATTCTGCAATATATATTGCGATTTGAATATCTTTTCACTTGATAAGTTGAATAACTGTTTGGAAAGACATAAATACATAAATAAATAAATAATAAAGAAAAATATGCAAATTAAACAGCATTTTAAGACTTGAAATGTATTTAGTTTAAACTGAATAATCAAATGTAAAATAATACTGGATAATCTTTGTTTTTATAAACATCTCAATAAAATTAATTGTTATTAATTTATTTAAAGTTACAAACAGTACATGCTTTTAAAACCCACACAGTCACAGGCCTCAAAACACCTGCGGAATAATAAATTATAATCCAGACTCAACATTGCGTTTATTCGTGATGTGACTATTGCTAAGGATTACATTGTGATGTATATATTGTGCAGACCTATTGCATACTATCATTAAAATGATTGAATATTTTAAAAAATGTCCATTATATGGAGTAACAAACCTGCAAAAAATTTCAATCAATTAATCAATCAATCAATCAATCAATCAATCAATCAATCAATCAATCAATCAATCAATCAATCAATTGTTAAATAAATGTAACAATAGAAAAATAAATTAATCAGTGACTTAAATAAATGTTATAAAAAGTGTATTTTAATTAAACGTGAATAAATAAATAAATTAATTATATCTATTTTTTCTTTCATTTATTATTTTTCACATGTTCTTTTCATTTAGATATTTATTCTTTTTATTCTTCATTTATTTTTTGTTTATTTATATATATATATATATATATATATATATATATATATATATATATATATATATATATATATACTGTTTGTTTATTTAATTATGCATTTATTTAAATGTATTCGTTTATGTGTTCATTTATTACTGCATTTATTTATTTCCATATTCATTTCTTTTTTTAACTTTTCAGTGTATAGATGTAAATGAGGGAGGCGTTTCTTTATGTAGCTTTTTAGTACCCATTATGTTTGAAAGGCACATATCTTTATTTAAATGTAAATTTAGAAAACACCCAGTAAATACCAGTTAAACTATAATTAATCAATTAATTCTTTACGTTTATACGTTCTCCTCATCCACCATCAGTTTGCAGCATCTACCTGGATGACACGACGGCAGCCATATTGCGCAAGACCGTAACCACACACCAGCTGAGTGCCACAGGTTGAGTGCCCCTAGCTGGTCTCACCAACACCACTTCCGGCAGCAACCTTGCTTTCCCGTGTGGTTTAATAATTCATTTTATATGTAAATGGCACCTTAGTAGACACAGAAGGTTGCCTCACAATAGGCATCAACAGCCATGCTAAAACAAATAATAAAACATTACCAAACAAGCATTGACCAAACAAGCTTAAACACACATCGCGAATATAAAATAACATGATAAAAATTGTTAAACCATGTGAAAGTTGGCTAGAAAAAAGAACTCTTTTAACAACTGGGGATTTGTTTGTATGTTATAATTTTTTATATATTTCTGTTTTTGTTATTATTATTATTATTTTTTCTTTTTTTTACTGTAACCTCCAAAAGCGGGTAAGAAATCAGTGTTTTCTTTGCTGTGACAGCATGAGTGCACATCTTCATTATCAGAATGTGATTTCACAATTACCAATGGCACCTGGTAACCAGCAACAGCGGATCCAAAATGCATTAGTGAGGAAGCCGTGCACTTATTTTTCTCTCTCCATCTCTACTGCCATGGAGTGCATTGAAACTTTAATCTCTTTAGCATGGTGGTGGAAAGAGAGCATTGTTGGAAAGCGTCTAAGCTATTAGGCCTTGCCTTCCTGCTGAAGTGTTTGTATTGGCTCACTTCTCACAGCTGTACGCGGCTGACTTTGCCTTTGACATATTTATTACCACAAAAAAAGTAAGTCTGGCCTGCCAGGAGGGCCCACATTTTGTTCATTAGAGAGATTACATTTTGCAAAGAAATACACAATATTAATTTAGTTAATCATTTGCTTTCTTATGCAAACGGCAGAGAGATGCACTTACCATATTGGCTGTTTTGGGGATTTTATGTGTCCTTTGTCAATCCTGTTCAAATCCGAGTCTGCACCTGAATAGTACAATTTCAGATATGAGAAGCTATTCTAGATTTCTCTTTCAAAAGCTGGTAAAGAAATTCCTTTACCATTACTCCAACTCATTTGTGCTCTGACCTGCATTGCATAACATTCCCACATGCTGTGTGAGGAATTTGTTAGCCTCAATTTGTAGAACGGGCATCCTTTTTGTCTCAGGTTTCTTTTAATCATGTTTTTTTTTATCTGCAGAATATGAGGAGGAAGAATGGAGTGATTGGTCACCATGTAGTGCCACCTGTGGACAGGGGAATCAGAAGAGGATTCGCTCGTGTGGCTATGCCTGCACTGCTACAGAGTCACGGACATGTGATTTAGAGAGATGTCCTGGTAAGGCTGTCAGTACTGTCACTCATAAGATCGGTTTACTCCTGTTAATAAAGAGCCCCTATTTTGCATTATAAAAGGTCATATTTTGGTTTGGGGGTCTCTAACAACAGGCTGATATGCTTGCAAGGTTAAAAAACACTTTCATTGTCTTATAATATGCATTTATTTTTACCTAATTATGCCAACGAGTCTAATATGATTTGTTGAGCGATTCAGTTGTTCTCAAAGCTCTCCCCATGTGTAGCTAATCTGCGCTGATCAGACCCGTTGGATCTGTTGTGATTGGTCAACTGTATTCATCGTGAGAGCCAAACTCTAGAATGCAATAAAGCAATGCAGTTAAACACCAGCACATTACTCTACTCTTAAACCTAACCGCAATAATAACAATGACACACATTCAGTATTAATCCACACAGTGGCAAAAGCTGAACTATTTTGAAAATTGACTGCGCCGCTTGCATGTGTAGGAACAGCTGATGGTGGCCATAGCAAAGGCAAACAGCAGGGGGTGGTGAGTTCAGAAACACATTTAAATCAGTAAAGGAAGAAGCATGCGGCACGTTTTCAACATGATTTTGGACGCAATATGTGAATAGCCTGTAAAGATTTAACCTCAGAGATCTAATACAAGCACTTATGTATAATAGATTAGTGATTACAAGCCGTGCGGGGCGATTACAACTTATAACACACAATTAAACATATTTTGCAAACTATACAAAAGGAGGCAACAATTTTATTCACACTTACATGTTATGATCCAGACAAAAAAAAAAAAACTGGTCCATATGAGCTGTAACAGTTTTTGACAAAGTCCCTGTCAAAGTCTGACAAAGTCCCATACATAATAAACTCTATTGCTCCTTCCTTCAATAGCAAACGGCTGGCGAATTCTACGTTATTGTATCAATCATAAGAAAAATGACAGGAACAACCACAGCACATGGTTGGCTATACTGTGGTATTGTTGTGAAAAAGAACTTTAACCCTATGTTGCCCGCAGCCGAATCTCCATCTGTCAGTGATCGTCATCTTTGCGTCATGATCAGTCCCATGATCCATGATTCCCCTTGCTCTGCTAGTGTATGAATGGAAAGCGCGTTCACATTTTACCAGATCTGGAACTACAGATTTGATTTGATTTGATTTGATTTATTTTCTAACAAAAATATCATACATAAAATATCATTAACAAAAAAATTAATTTCAACATGGTCAAAAATGGAGTGGGATGAAGCACAAGCTTATTATTTTCCCATTACCACATTACTTATTTCTTCTTTTTACATGAGACATATTCATGTTCTCCCCGTGCTTGCATGGGTTTCCCCCGGGTTCCCCAGTTTCCCCCCACTGTCCAAAGACATGCGACTTAAGTAAATTGGCCAAACCAAATTGGCATAGCAATCCCTAATTTGTCATTAGCCATAAATAAGCAGGGGAGTTCTCGAGATGTACCTAAGCTCAAACTCCCCTCTTGCCCAGCAAATGGTAGGGAGCCCCAGGCTCGAGGATCTTATGAGCTCAGGGTGCTCTCCTGGGACAGCATGCCAAACAAGCTTTATAATCAATCATCAGCTAAGTGTGAACTCTTGAAATGGTCATTATAAGAAAGTGCACTGAAACAAGGTATTCGTACATTGTTGCATTGTAGCAAAACACGTATTGTAATAAAAGGATTTGTTCATTCCATAGTAATTCACTTGTGTGTCAGACTGAGTGTTCCTGATAAAGTAATTTAGAGAGCATGATGAAATAAGAGAGAAGGGTCTTGGTGAAATCTGGACTCAAGTGGTCCTAAGAAATGCATAATAATACTAAGTGTAAACTCTAATGTGTCTCAGCTGATTTGTGCTCCCATTATTAAAAACGTTTTAATACCATATGGAAGCAGCGCCATAATCTGGCCTTTTCAACCGCACAATGCACTTCATTACATAAATGCAGCAGTTTGCACCATGCGTACGTATCGATGCACTTCCCCAAAATGTGCTCACTACTGATCCTGATCTTAATTTCATCCGGCTTCTAATTATGCTGATAGTGATGGAAAAGTCGACTAATGCTTCTCATTCATCTCTGTCAAGCATGCAGAAGTCGAACAAACACCAGGGGCACCAGATTCATGTTAGAAAAGGAGCAGTCTGGCCTTCTGTGTGTGTACTGTATACACTATGAAACCACTCTTTGAGAGCAGCAGGCGTTTACTTGGCGTTAGCATGACAGCTCAATAAGGGCTTTCAGTTTAAAAGCCCCTGATACAGGGCGGCCCACAACCTGCCATGCAGGAAACGGGCATATGCACAAAATGTGTTCGCTCACACATTTAAACACGATCTGAGGCTCTGCAGTGCTGATTCTACATAAACGCCAGCTTCATTTGACACATTCTGAGCAGCTAAGAAAACAGACAGTTGATAAGAGGAGAAAGCATCCCTGAAAACGTCTTTCAAAATAAACTGGTCAATAAAACAATGAAAAAAATGTTTGACCAAAAATTATATTGCTGTTTTTTGGGTGATTTTATTGATAAAACTAATAAGTATTTTGCAGTGTGTGTGTGTGTGTGTG
This sequence comes from Danio rerio, assembly GCF_052040795.2. NCBI lineage: Eukaryota > Metazoa > Chordata > Actinopteri > Cypriniformes > Danionidae > Danio > Danio rerio. Next base: position 19,107,331 of record NC_141037.1, read on the forward strand.
TGTGTTTTTGTGCTGGTTCCCAGGCTAGTTTCACATAAGTATACAAAAGTATATGATATAAATACTTTCTGAATGCACTGTATTAAGAAACTTGAACACCTGAAGCACAATGGCGCTGAATACCCCCTTCCACCAGCATGAACCAGGTGGCAGTTCAGGCATGTGATCAGCCGAGGACAAAAAAGGAAGACAAGACCCCCCCCCCTCCCCCTCCCCCTCCCCCTTAAAAATAGTGACCTAACAAATATTTAATAGCTTTATACTTTACACCTCAATGTCGGGACAGAGCACACACCACCGCTAGATGGCACCACTAACTCAGTTAGTTCTCTTGTGTTCACAGAATATAACTTTTCCTGTATTTAGTCGACTCTTTATTCCAATGTGATAAACTGCTCATGTCAATCGACAATTTAAACTGTAAAAATATTCAGTCCAGTTGAACTGAGTAACGTAATATACTTTAACATTCCACACTGAGAAAAATCATATATCACTGAGTTTATCACTTTCACTTTCCTTCGGCTTGGTCCCTGTGTTTTAATCATTTTAATTAATTCTAAAATATATTTGTACACATTTGTAATATCATCTAAACCTGTAACACTTTTAGATATTAAATTTGAGTTGCCTGACTATAGCACTGAATTAATGAAGACATAAGAACAGATGGCTTGCAGAGGATAATAACAAATGTGCCTATTGGCTTTATTTATAATGTACGTAGAGCGCACGTGGTCGTTACATGCAAATGTGAGCACTGAAAAACTGTGCACAGCCGCACAGGCATTCAAATCGATTTCATAATCTTGCATATTGTCAGCAGCTTCGTCACATTATAGGACTACACAATATCATCATGTTATATACACAGTAGCTTAGGTAGGTCTACAATTACATCCCTGAAAGATGTCCAGAATGAAGCAGGTCGTCTGCTTTGATGATGATGGAGACACCCCCATCATTAAACTGACTTGGCGCTCTGAGCCAAGACAAAGACCAGTCAGATCTCACGAATAACAGCGGATCTCGTCACACCCTTAATAAACATTAATTCAAATGATTTGTTCAAAACGGGTGAGTCATTCAGAAAAGAACAAGCCACTGTCTATATGAATAGATCATTGAATTATTCACTAGATTGGTTTGTTCAAAAACAAAGCATGTTATGCAGGAAAAAATACTTTTTTACAACTTTAATAACTTGAATTATGGGCCTGTTATGACTGCAGTATGTTAGGCTTCATCACACAGTGTTTCTTGTCACACACATTAACAATATTAATAAAGAGTTACAATATTATCATGGGAAATAAATATTGCATGCACACACTATTCTGTAATTAAATATTTATATCACTGTATAGCTTGGTTGTGAGATATTTTGTTGGAATAGTTTTGACAAATAGCAGCGGTTAACGAGCCAAACCTTTACTACCTTAATTTGGCCCAGTTTAAATGGGTTATTTTGGTAGGAAAACCAGCTTGACTTGTACTGTAGGTTGCTACTCGTTTTTCTACTAGTTGTTTCTAGTTGAGCTTATATTGTCTTTTAAATTGGAAATATCTTGCTGATTTTAAGCAAATTTTGTCTCTCTTACATTTACAGATGACATAATTCCTGTGACGGAACCAAGTCCTCATGAAATGGCAAACAACACGGAGCTTTTGGGAACAGGTTGGTTGATTTTGCTTCTCTGTGGTGTGGACATTTAGTACTTCAGTATTGTAGGTATACTATAGTAGTTTTATATGCAACAAATGAATAGCATATTGTTTTCAGTTTTATTGTATTATTGTTTTTGTTATTTTATCATTATTTTTTCAATGATTCAATTAATTATTTTCATTTATTTATTATTTATATATATTGATTTTATTTTTTCCAGTTATGTCATTTGAATGTGCGCATGTATACAGTGCATCCGGAAAGTATTCATAGCGCTTCCCCTTTTCCACATGTTATTTGTTACAGCCTTATTCCAAAATGGATTAAATGTATTTATTTTTTCAAAATTCTACACTCAATACCCCATAATGACAATGTAAAAAAGATTTTTTGGAAATTGTTGAAAATTTATAAATAAAATAAAATAAAATAAAAAAACTTGAAAAATCGCATATACATAAGTATTCACAGCCTTTGCTTAATACTTTGTTGATGCACTTTTGGCAGCAATTACAGCCTCAAGTATTTTTGAATATGATGCCACTAGCTTGGCACACCTGTCTTTGGGAATTTTTGCCCATTCCTGTTTGCAGTACCTCTCAAGCTCTGTCAGGTTGGATGGAAAGCGATGGTGTACATCCATTTTCAGATCTCTCCAAAGATGTTCAATTGGATTTAGGTCTGGGCTCTGGCTGAGCCACTCAAGGACACTCAAGGCCGAGTTGTTGTGAAGCCACGTCATTAATATTTTGGTGGTGTGCTATGGGTCACTGTCCTGCTGGAACACTGTCACCCCAGTCTGAGCTTAGATGCTTAGATGGCCGGCCAGCTCTATGAAAAGTCCTAGCGTTTCCAAACATCTTCCACTTTTGGATGTTGGAGGCCACTGTGCTCATTGGAACTTTCAGAGCAGCAGAAATTTTTCTGTAGCCTTCCCCAGCCTTGTACCTCAAGACAATCCTGTCTCAGAGGTCTACAGACAATTCCTTTGTCTTAATGCTTGGTTTGTGCTTTAACATGCACTGTCAACCCTGGGACCTTACAGTATATAGACAGGTGTATGCCTTTTCAAATCATGTCCAATCAACTGAATTTACCACAGGTGAACTCCAATTAAGCTGCTGAAACATCCCAAGAATGATCAGTGGAAACAAAATGTACCTGAGCTCAATTTAGAGCTTCACGGCACAGGCTGTGGATACTTTGTGATTTTTCTGCTTTTTAATTTTTAATAAATTTGCAACGATTTAAAAATATATATTTTTTACAGTGTCATTATGGGGCATTGTGTGAAGAGTTTTGAGGAAATAAATTAAATTAATCCATTTTGAAATAAGGCTGTAATATAAAAAATATGTGGAAAAAGTGAAGCGCTATGAATACTTTCCGGATGCACTGTATATACACATATAAAAATGGGGGTGGATTAGTGTGCTGTTTTGTAGGCTGCATTTTTAATGTATTCATTGTTTCGTAGTTTATACAAATATTTGGAAACAAAAATGAGTAGCATATTGATTTATCTAGTTATTTACAAGGTACATGTACAAAAAGCCATTATTAAGATGTTTTGTTGATGCAGCCATTGTCATGTAGGCACTACTGGATCTCTTAATGGAGTCTAAGTTAATTGCCTTTCAAGCTTCTAATGCACTTTTTTGTTAGTTGAAATGTTTATTGATTTGCCTTAGCTTTCATTTATCTAAATGTCTACTTCTAAAGGCTTTTAATCAGCATGGTTGTAGAAACTGCTCCTCTGAGACCTGAGGAACTCTGTGGGAGTTCTGTTAGACTGTAAAAGATCTGACATTCAGATTTTTCACAAATGCTCCACAGAGAGTCTTCTTGAGACCACAAAATAAAGAGTCCTTTTCCAAAACCCCCACTATTTGCTTTGGAGTTTTTAGTTTTTTTTTTTTTGGTCTCTCACTTTTGGCATTGAACTGTGAATGTAATAGCTCTTTTCGTTTAACCATAATAATAATGAAAGTAGTTTAAAAACATAACAGGATAAAGTGTTTTTTTTTTATATCTCCTCACAATGGAACATAAATGTTAATAACAACCGTGCTTTAGCCTGACCGCTGCTGCCTTCACATATTTTTAATGTTTTGGCAGGAAAAAGAGACAACCCCCTATTGCGTGTTAAACCACAGATCTCAATATGGCCAATTTTATGACACTTTTTTATGACATAATCATCTATCAATAAAGATGAGATATTCTTACTGGAAAACTATAAAAAAAATTATCATTATTTGTATAGTTTTATATGTAATGATTATTTATATTAATAAATAAATAAATATACATAATGATATATTTGAGAGCAGTTTTTCTGAATTTATGTTTTAAATAAAAAAAAAATTCTGCAAACTACTAATGATATTTAATCAAAATTTAAGATAAAAAGATGACTGAACACAATAGCAGTATTTTAAATGAACTAAAGAGTCAAGAAAGCAAGATTTGATGGAATAACCCTGACATGACAATGAAAACATCTGCTACTCTGATCAATTTCCATTGAATTTTATTTGAATTTAAAATTAGATAGGGTTGTTATAAAATCATTATAAAACACAAATCTGATTAATTAAGTACATCCAGAGAGATACATTTTCTAGTACCCTCTACTATATTAAGTGATATAATTTAATAAACCTGTGTATAATAATATTACAAATACAGTGGTCCCTTGTTATTCCTGGGAGTTACGTTCTAAAAATAGTCCGCTTTATTTATTTATTGATTTTTTTATGTTTTAAGGCTGTAAAACCCCTCACTACACACTTTATACACTTTTCTCAGACAGGCATTAACATTTTCACACTTTTCTCTCTTGTTTAAACACTCTCAAAGTTTAAACCTTCGTAGAAAAATAAGTCCAGTATTATAGAAAGAAGCAAAGATTAAAATCATTTGATCTTCATTTACTTATTCTGTAATGGCGCTCTATAGCTTTTACCTTCCTTTATAACAGGGGTCATCAATCTCGGTCCTGGAGGGACAGTGTCCCTGCAGGGTTTAGCTCCAACTTGCCTCAACACACCTGCCTAGATGTTTCAAGTATACCTAGTAAGACCTTGATTAGCTTGTTCAGGTGTGTTTGATTAGGGTTGGAGCTAAAATCTGCAGGACACCGGCCCTCCAGGAACAAGTTTGGTGACCTCTGCTTTAGAATGTCCATAAATCCAACTTTTTGTGGGATGGTTAGCATCTTCCACTGCCTTTTGGGTGCTATCGCAGGCGCCTTTGACAGTGTAGAATTTTTTGTTGACATTGTGGGGAGAAAACTTGCAATCAAGAGAGAAAACAGCACTTCAGAGGCACACTGTTAGCGATAGAAGATTTAGGTCAAATTGGAAAGCTTAAAGCATTCTGTACTGTATTCACCTTATTCTCCGCCGACGAGCGGGCGCTGCCATTTGAATCTTTTTGGCTTGAGACTTCCGGTCTCATTCACTTCCATTCATTTTTTGACGTTAAAAACTGCTCATTACGCTGCTTGATGTTGCAATTTGATATTTTCTTATTGTAATATTCTACTTGGTCTGTAGAGTCATGCAAACATTTGTTTGTCGAGCAAGTAGTTTGACCGTTTTCTCCCGTTTATTATTCCTAGTCATTTCTCCCATAGGCGACTGAATAGGAAGTTCTAAGACAATCGCGAAAACAGGCGCACTTCCGCATTTTAGAATAAGGTCAATAGGAGACATGGCACAGAGGAGACTGATTGACAATAGTCTACAGGCAGTTAGGACGCAGAACACTGCACTAATCAGGATGCAGAACACTATGCGCTGTAGAAAAAAGCATGTAAAAAAATCTGCAAAACTGTGAGGTGAACCATGTTACAGTATAGCGAGAGACCACTGTATATATACTGTATATAACCAGAATATAAGGATTGTCGTTAAAAATATATATACTGAGTATATTTACTAACATGAACGAACAATGAACAATACATTTATTACTGTATTTATTTATCCTTGTTTACATAAAGTTGTTAATTGTTAGTTTATGTTAACTATTAACTTCCATTAAGTTTGAATTTGCATTTTAATAATGCAGTAGTTAATATTGGTGGTTCATACCGCTGTGGCGACCCCTGATTAATAAAGGGAATAAGGCGAAAAGAAAATGAATGAATGAAATAGTTAATGTTGAATTTTGATTAATAAATCATTACTAGTTTGTGTTATATATATTTGGTGTTATATATTTGAACTAACATTAACCGATGAAACCTTATTTCAAAGTGTGATCATGTATTCTATGTTTAGGATTTCTTAATTATTATGTCACACAAAATTTGTTTTGCCATCTGTAAATAAAGTAAACTATTACTAAACTGATCTCAATCCCCCATAGATGTTGACAGCTGTGAGAAGTGGCTGAACTGCAAGAACGACTTCCTCCAGAAATACCTACACAAAGTCCTGACTGAGTTACCCAATTGCCCATGTGTCTACCCATCCGAGGTGGTCTACAGTGCTGTCAACGTTTTTGACAGGAAGCTGCAGAAGACCTATCGATGGCGAGATGCCAGCGGCCCCAAAGAGAGACTGGACATCTACAAGCCCTCCGCCAGGTTCTGCATTCGCTCCATGCTCTCCTTCGACAGCACTACTCTGGCGGCACAACATTGCTGCTACGATGATCACATGAAGCTCATCACACGAGGAAAAGGTGCCGGGGCCCCAAACCTCATCAGTACAGAGTTCTCCCCGGAGCTTCATTACAAAGTGGACGTGCTCCCATGGATCCTGTGTAAAGGAGACTGGAGCCGCTTTCATTCGGTTCGGCCTCCCAATAACGGTTTACAGTGTGTTGACAACCCACAGGAAAACGTCTATATGAATGAGCTAGAAGAGGCCAGAGAGTATTGAATTCAAGAAAACCTACCAGAGTGGATCTCTTAAAGGCAATTGAAGCCTGATTTCTGATTGGGTGACTGTTTCACAGATGTTCTCTCGAATTTAATTGATTTTAAATGCAACTTTGGAGAGATCCGTCTGGAAACTGTAGTTAAGATACTGTCATGAGCGGTTTCGTACAGCTCCACTGATTGAACATGTTGGCCCGAAGCCCAGATAAAAGAGCAAGTAAACTTAGACAACCCAATAGCAGCTTTTTAAATCAACTGAAGAGTCAAGAAAGCAAGATTTAATGGAATAACACTGAATTTCAGTCTTTACAAAATGACATTTGATCAATTGTCATTGAATTTTATTTTACCCACAGGAAGACAACAACATGAACGAGCTATAAGTGGCCAGAATGTACTGAGTTTTACATCAAAAACCTTCCAGAGTGAACATCTTGAAGGCAATTAAAGCCTTGTACAGTACTTTCTGATTGGGTTCTCGAATTTAATCAATATTAAATGGAACTTCGTCTGGAGATTTGTCTGGAAACTAGTTAAGATACTGTCTTGAGCTGTTTCATACAGCTCAACTCATAAAACATGTTGGCCCAAAGCCCAGATTGGAAGATCACGATGCTAATTTAAATAGAGCAAGTAAATTTATACAACGCAATAGCAGTTTTTTAAATCAAGTGAAAGTCGAGAAAGCCAGATTTGATGGAATAATGCAGATTCTCAGTCTTTATAAAATGACATTTGATCAATGGCCATTGAATTTTATTTTAACTGCAGGAAGGCGTCTATATGAACTTGCTAGAAAAGAGCCTGAGAGTACTGAATTTAAGAAAACCTATCAGAGTGGACGTCTTGAAGGCAATTGAAGCCTCGTACAGTACTTTCTGATAGGGTAACTGTTTCACAGATGTTCTCTCAAATTTAATTGATATTAAATGGAACTTTGGAGAGATTCGTCTGGAAACTGTAGTTAAGATACTGTCATGAGCTGTTTCGTACAGCACAACTGATTGAACATGTTGGCCCGAAGCCCAGACTGGATGATCACGATGCTAATTTCTTTTCTGTCTTCTGTGACGTTAGGTACGTGCTCCACACCGAGTTCAGCGACAGTTCTTCAATGGCATTCTCTGGAACAAGATCACTCTATTTTCATTGGATCAGTGCTTATTTTCCTTCAGGGTCCTCCAATATGCCATTAAAGGAATTCCAGCAAAGCTGCTAGAATTGCGAGATGCTCAAAAATGCGACAGAATGCTGATTTTTGTTGTCTTTGAACCTGAAGCTCCAACCTGGCCTCGCTCCAATCCATGTGAGGTCAGTCCAAACAAATCAAACACAAGCCCCACCACTCGCAAAGCAATTCAACACATTTCTGAGAACAGCTCTTCTTGGGGATTGTTACTCAAAATATGCAAAAACCGTGGATAAGATATTTATGGAATAACGTTTGACCTTTGACCTAGGTTTTTAAGGGGGAATCTGATTTTTTTTAACATGACATCCCTCAGCAATGGGAATCTTGTTTTTTGGAAATCTCAAGTATAATTGGATCCCATTCTGTTTTCTTTTTCGCCTTTCAACACAACCCAGCTTTGTATTGCATGCAATATGAGACAGCAGTACAGGGGGCTGTCGGAGCTCCGTTGATGGATTGAAGTCTTCCTCCAAAGGTGAGATCGAGGTGAAACTTGACACAAACAGTCTCTTTAAATACAATGGCTCTTTCAGTGGCTCCGTTCATCCTAGAGTCCCAATCAAAGCCTGGAGGTTTACATGGGATGTAGTTTGAAGAGCCTAAGCCGCCCTTTTCAGCACAAGTGTTATCAAGATGTCTTTGCAAGATGTTGACATAGAATGCTGGAGATTTGATTCCCAAATTCCTGCTGACAGACAACTGTTTTATGTAGCAATAAACATCCACCTTTGATAACTGGATGGTTTGGTTAGTGTGATTTCACCAAGTGAGACATTTTCCTGGATTAAAATCTATGTTGATCCTGTAACAATATTACAATCAGCCAATCAGAATTAAGAGATATGTTTAACGTTTATGCTAAGTTTTGTGCTGGTTAGGGTTATGTACCTCTATATGATTGTTATCCAACTATTTTTCCCCTCTGATTTTGGGATTAATTTTCAGTTATGGTTGGGTTTAGTGGTAGGGAATAGGTATGAATTATATTTTCAGACACACATGACATTACAGGGTCAACATATATGTTAATCCATGATCACATCATACTTGGCAAAATCACACCCACCTTTCAGCTCAGTATCAAAACTGCTTTTAGACTTTTATTACTACATAAATGAATAAGAATGCTTATTGAGTGTTGTAACCAAAGGGCTCATGCTTAACATCCCAGGTTGTTTTAGCTAAGGATTGGATTTAGCAAAATTCAGCTATGGAAAAGGAAAAAAACAAATATGAGACCACTTGAAAATTCTCAGTTTCTCTAAATTCACTCTAGATTAAAAAATTTAACTTGAGTAAAATGTTAATGTTTATTTTATTCTATAAATATTTGCAACCCAGGCTCATTCTGAAAACGTATAGCTATATACATTTCTGGAGAGTGCCAAAAATATCCCAGGAGCTACGTTTTTTTTTTTTTTTTTTTTGCAGTTTTTGTTTTCGCAATTTCTCCAGCAAGTCCCATTCATGCCTGCTGTTCTCAAGTAAATCCACCAGAGGCCGCTGTCGACTGACTTACTGATTGACAGACCGATCAACTGACCCACCCACCCACTTCCCTAAACCCAACTGGTAGTTTTCAAAAGCAATCCAGAACAAGTAAAAGCCCTCGTCTGATTTTACCTCTTTTTCAGATTTGACCACATTCTCACCTTGTTATTTACTTGTTTATTTAGATTTTTTGCTTTTGTTTTTGTCTTACCCGCTTTCTGGAATGGTTCTTTGCCGGACGCAAACCGCGTTGTTGCGGTCAATTCCTTTCTGCGTCTTAAGTCCTCCGACGTACATGGCGAGCTACATAACAAACTGGTAACAGCGGCAAGGCTGCCCATACGGAGGTAATCGGTCAGCTGCTAAGCGCAAAAAGGAATGGCATCATACCACCCCGTAGCGTTGGTTTTAAAGGCAAAATTCAGCCATACACACTTCTGGCTACGTAATTCACGATCTCCAGAAATGTATGAAGGGGGACATGCCTATGTTGCATATTTGATAATGTTTCTTCCAAATTTCAAATAAAATATTGTCATTTATAGCTTTTCTAATTCGAGAAAATGACTTAAGATATTTAACTTTTCATTTGTTGTGATTAAAAATCAGGTTTATTTCTTCAAATATTGATTTCTAAACTTTTGCTAAGTTAAAAAAATTGGTTTTGTGTTGACTAGAAGTTTGTATAAATGTCTGAAAACATGATATTCTTATTTGTTAGGCTTTTTTTGTCAAAAATTATCTAAATAAAATGTTTATTTCAAATTTTGAAAAAATGCCATCAGCAGTATACAGAATACAACAAAATTGATGTTTTACTCAAACAAATAAATGTAAATCATAAATCACCCAGAAGCTCACAAACGAATCACAGTTCATACTTGGTTCATCTCAAGATCAACATTCCAGAAGAGTTTAGATCTGACTCTAAATAAACTTTTAAACTGAGAAAGATTATCTTCTGAAAAAGATAATGAAGGCATTTTCCTGTGCTTGAAAAATACAGACAGGTTATAAAAAAAAGTAAACCGTGCAAGAAAAGATCTCCAAGTGTAGAACTGAGCCAAGTGCACATTAGAATCGCTTATGATCCCTGTCAGAAATGAGCGAAACCGTGAAGATATTTTCATTGAGATACACAATAAATGCCAGCCGTGAAAAGATGGTTCAGTCCAGCTGTGAACATTTAGATATACCGCTCATAGTGATATGGTGTATTTGCCTTAGAAATCACAGACATGAATTTTATGATTGTTGTGGTATGTTGCATAGGTTTTGTCCAACTTTGACCTTTACCTACATTCATGGAAAAATATCCTCATTAATATATTTCAATGGAGGCAGTAAAATGTTAACTTTTTTCTCTTTTCCCAGAAATTTCATTGACATTACTGATTAATAACAAAGACTTGTTTTAGTATGATTGCTAACACTGTTATGGCCTCAAAGCAAGTTGAACCATCTCTCATGAACTGTAAATCATTACTATTTTGATGTTTGCATCACAACCAGACCACAAAACCAAAAACTGTTTATTAAGTTTCTGTATTTTGTGATTCACAAGTGTTTTTTGTTTATTTCTGGTTGTGAATTGCAAGAAGGATGTTGAGGATTCAACCCTACAGTTTAACAAAGTGACTTTTACTGACATTTTTGTAGTTTAAAATAATATAACGCATAATTAATAATAAATAGAGAAATAGGTCTGTTAAAGGCTGTCGGCAGCTAGCTCTCTGCAACTCTCACATGGTTGCCCACTGAAGCTAAGCAGGGATGCACCTGGTCAGTACCTGGATGAGAGACCACATGGGAAAGCTAGGTTGCTGCCAAAAATGGTGTTAGTGAGGCCAGCAGGGGGCGCTCAACTTGCAGTTTTGTGTGAGTCCTAACGCCCAAGTATAGTGCTCAGTGAGTGCTGTCTTTCGGATGAGATGTCCTGACTCTCTGTGGTCATTAAAAATCTTAGGATTTCCTTCATAAAAGAGAGAGTTTAACCCCGGCATCCTGGTCAAATTTGCCAACTGGCCTCTGTCCATAATGTGCAAATGTTAAAAAAAGAAAGTCTTCAAGGTTAAAATTTGTTGGAAGAAAGATCAAGATCTCATAATGCAATTCAAAACCATAAATAAATGGGGAAAATTAAAAACATGAATCACAAAATATATATTTTTTACAGTGCAGCTTCATTTGTTTGGCTTTTGTGATGTAGATCTGCTACTTTGTGATAAATCCCATGTCAATAGTAATAACAGTGATCAAAGACATTTGGAAACAAGCTAAAATGGCTAGTTCAACTACAAAACTTTTTTTGTTAATTTACTCACCCTCAGGCTATCAAAAATGTGGAAAAAAGTTGAAAATATTGTTTAGTTTCTTCCATAAACAAGTCATTTCACTTCATAAGACATCTGTTTCAGCTCGAGTTTTATTGCCCTGTATTAATGCGCATTTTAAAGTATATAAGATTTAAAGTGAAAAAAATGAAAAAATCCCTAATTTGCAAAAAACTTGTAAAACTTGCTTTTAGACTAAGGGTTAATGCGAATAATTGGAGATGTAAACGCATTTACAGAATCGAGAAGGAGAATCTTTGTAATGGCGAGTTGTATTTTTCCATGTTTCATGTCTTCCATGTGTAGATAGCTATGTGTGTTTAAGAAGCTTAAAATATTGCATTCCGTGCATATTCTATCTTAGCGTTAAAGCCAATCAAATAAATGAATGGCTTATTCGTACGCTGTGACAGAAATTTTCTAGAATGCATCGCATTGAACATTACACCCACGAGACTAATCAGCTGTCTCTATTATGCTCGCTTTATTTATTGTATTTATTTATTAAGTTACTAGGTGATATATTTCAAGATTATTTACAGCTTAAAGTGACATTTAAAAGCTTAACTTGGTTAATTAGGTTAATAAGGTAGGTTAGGGTAATTAGGCAAGTTATTGTATAAAGATGGTTTGTTTTGTAGACTATCGAAAAAAATATATAGCTTAAAGGGGCTAATATTTTTTTTACCTTAAAATGGTTTTTTTTTTTAATGTAAAACTGCTTTAATTCTTGATGAAATAAAACAAATTAGACTTTCTCTAGAAGAAAAAAATTATCAGAAATACTGTGAAAATTTCCTTGCTCTGTTAAACATCATTTGGGAAATATTTAAAAAGTCAAAAAAAAAAAAAGATTCAAAGGGGGGCTAATAATTCTGACTTCAACTGTATATCAAAGACAATAGAATATACAAGACGTGTCGCTTGTATAGTTTTGAATGAAGGAAAGGTGTAACGGTCAATGTGGCAAATGCAGCTCAGCCTTCTAGTTCAAGAGCGAATCAGCAATCGCTATATACTGATGAATATCTATAGTCTCTATTCACCTTATTTTCCGCTGATGAGCGGGCGCTGTCATTTGAATCTTTTTCCAGTCTCATTACTTCCATTCATTTTTTGACGTTAAAAACTGCTCATTACGCTGCTTGATGTTGCAATTTGATATTTTCGTATTATATTATTCTGCTTGGTCTGTATAGTCATGCAAACATTTGTTTGTAGCGCATGTAGTTTGACCGTTTTCTGCCGTTTATTATTCCTAGTCATTTCTCCCGTAGGCGACTGAATCGGAAGTTCTAAGACAATCGCGAAAACAGGCGCACTTCCGCATTTTAGAATAAGGTCAATAGTCTAAAGAGGCTCAGACCAAATCTGAATTTCTAAAGATTTTGTGTGACTCAAACGTTTAGAAATAAAACTAAAGGGATAGTTGTTGTTGAATTTTATTGGTGTTTCCTAATAGGAAATTTAATCGTAAGCTTGGAAAGCAGTTTTGGAGAATTTGTTGTGTCCCAATTCAAACCGAATGCATGAGAAGTGTTTCAAAGATGACCGTCGAGTGAAATTACTTGTCCTAATGGGAGTCTGACTATATTTTAGATAGCCTGAGGGTGAGTAAATTACCTGCAAATTTCCATTTCAGATGCTTTGGATGTCAAATGTATTTTATCTCAACTTGTGTAACACAATCAGGTTTGCAGCAGGGTTTATCTGTTTAGATGAGCGAACACAATTTGGAGAAATGTTCCAACTGGTAATTTTTTTCCAATGATCCTTGGTTGATTGTAATATTACAGCTAAATAAACTGACAAATAGGGGCATTTCCAATGACTAAAATGGAAATATCAATACCTTTTTTAATTCACTATACTGCCTAATGAAGTTTACATACAAAATATTTTCTAGGTACATTTAAAGTAAGATTTCACCTTTCAGAACTTCAAAAAGAAAGGCACTTTATTTAAATATTGATATGCATACTATATGTGTATATATAATCGTATATTGAATTATACTTGTACAATTAACTGATTTTAAAAAATTTTATTGTAAAGGGATGAATGCTGCATTGTTTAAGGATGTGTTTAATAATGTAAAATGTTGCCATGTCATTTTAACTTCAGATTTATCATTGTACAGTATTTATTGCCTTTGATTTTGTAACTCGTTGCTATGAAGTGGATAATCAAATAATTCTATGCACTATATGAATCCCAGTTATTTGTCTTATAGGGGATTTCTGGTAGTCTGTGAAATGCAAAGTGCCATACCACACACACCGTTCTACTTCAATAATGCTTTTAATGTCATCTTTCTTTGTATTAAACCCTCTGTGAGCAGATATAATAAATTAAAATTTGATACTTTCATGTGTGCTTGAATTACAGATGCATGTTTATTTCATTTGTGTATGAATGTGTTTAAACTAGAGTCAGGTACAACCTCTCAACTGCTCCCAAATCGATGTGAACTTTTTTAGGATTTTAATAAAATGTGGTTAAAGTTTTTAAATACTTCATACCAAATGATTTTGTTCCATCCACGCCCTTCTCAAAGCCCAAAAAACGGTCGTATTTGTATTAATAACCTCGAAAATGAAGTGTAAAATGGTTGCACGTCTCATAAATGTTTTTAAATAGCACAAAAACATGAAGTGCCTACAGCTGTCACAGTAAACGGACACCAGCACCAGTGGTTTTTAATTCGAGCATGATGGAGTTTACATGCCCTCGCAGATACAGTTGCCTTGAACACATGTGCTCCTTTTCTCAATTACCAATTAAGAAGGGGAACATTTTGTTTTTGGACGAAAAGAAGCATTAGTTTTAAGTCTTGCTAATGCTAAATGAATTAGACAACTGGCTTGGTAGAATGTCTTTATTAAAACTCTACTTATTGTTACATATTGGGTAACAAAGCTGAGCAAAGATTGGAGCCCTGAAGGGTTTCTGCAGTGCTTATCACTGAATAGCGATCTGGCTATGTAACTGCCATCTGCTGCGCTAATAATCTAATTGCCTTCACATTAAGCATCGCTTGAATGCCTCAGCCAGGACACAACCTGAACCGAGTCCAAGTCAGGTGCTGCAATGGAGGTCAGTAACCTTTTCCTCCTCCCCCTTCTGTTCTCTGGGAAGCCCACTTAGTGGATTTCCTCAGCAGTTTTGGCAGATGCATTTTTCACTGGTATTAGTGCCTGATGATCTTTTTTCTTCTGTCATTAATGGTTGTCATTAAAACCCAAAATGAGTTTTTGTTTTTTCAGAACAGTACATACTGTATATGCGCACCACCTATTTATTTCCAGATTGCAAATAATCTTTGAATTGTTTTTACACTAGTTAATTTCTCAACATTATTCCATTGTCAAATTCCTCACCCGTTTCTTGTCACAAACCTCTTTTATTTTCTTTCCTCTGTTGAACACAAAAAGAAGATATTCTTTAAAGTCTTGAAAACTAGTAACTTTTGTTTTTCCTACTATGGATTCACCAATCAAATGATTCCTTATTGACCATAAATAATCAGAGTTTCTTACCTCATTTATATTCGATTTAAAGAATCCCCTCTTCTACCCATATACCTCCTTCCTTTTTCCTTGACAGAGCAGGACGGTGGCCCAGTGGTTAGCACTGTTGCCTCTCAGCAAGAATGTTGCTGATTCAAGTCCTTACCAGATTAGTCGACATTTCTGTTTGGAGTTTACAAGTTCTTTCCGTGCTTATTTGGGTTTCCCCCAGGTTCCATGCACAGTCCAAAGAAACAATGTTTCAAGAGTTCACACTTAGCTGGTGATTGAATATAAGCAAGTTTGACATGCTGTCCCGGGAGAGAGCCCTGAGCTCAAAAGGTCCTTGAGCCCTGGGCTCCCTTCCGTTTGCAGGGCGAGAGGGGAGCTTTAGGCTCAGGTAGATCTCGACAACTCCCCCTTTTTGATAAGAGCTGATGACAAAATTAATGCTATGAATAGATATGCTGCTGGATGAGAGTTCTGTAGTGCTAAATTTAGATTGATCAATTCACTTGTATGGCATGTTTTTGAAATGTGGGAGGAGCACGGAAAGAACATGCTAACTTAGCATAGAAACGACAGCCGGTCTGTTAAAGGACTAGAACCGGTGACGTTCTTGCTGTGAGGCAACAGTTTATAACCACTGGGCCAGTGTGCTGTCCTATGAAGGGAAAGGTTGAGGAGTAGGGGTGGAAGGAGGAATTCTTCAAATCGAAGATGACTGTAGTGAGAAAACCTGTTTTTTTTATAGTGGGTTAGGAATCGTCTGATTGGTTGATCATACATAGTTAATGCAGAACCAGCCGTGTTCAATCATAGTCATGTGATCTTCTCGAAATTAGTTTATAAATAAACTTCATGTAACATTGTTACTTTTCTAATTATGATTGTTGCCAAGTGGTTGATTAAAAAAAGTATAGCCATATCGAATTACATTTTGCAACTACTTGAAACTGGATTAATCAAGGATTTATTATTTCTTGCGGAAACTAGTTGAGCCGATAGAAAGTTAACAGTAACTAAAATAACTCATTTCTGAAAGAAAAATACACCCAACTTGGAAGCAGATGTGCTACAGCAGCAGCAGAAGAGCACAATATATTAATCCATAGACTCACCAAAATGAAAATGAATAGGGAAAAGGTTGCCTAGTTTGACACTTTAAGTCTTGATTATTACTGCAGTTTTGAAATGTTAGGATCATAATTTGTCTTATACAGCTTGAAAGCATGGATCCAGTCTGCCTTATAAATGGTTTAGGCTGCTGGTGGTGTAATCTTCAGAGGATGTTTTCTTGGCATATTTTGAGTACCAACTGACCATCTACAGTACAGTACCTGAGAATTATTGCCAACCCATCTTGTCATGATTTGTTCTAGCAGGATAACGTTGTAAGGCCTAGAAGTGAAACATCTGTGGCTATTCGGGCACGCAGACATCAATATACACTGTAAAAACGAATTACTGATTAGTTGACTTTATTTTTTATTTCATGTTTCCTAGGGTTTTCTCACTTTTCAGTAAGTCACTTTTAAAGCAGCTCACTTTTTTAAATTATTCTAATCGCTTTTTACAGTGTACCCTAATATTGTGACACTAACTGCACAACTATCAGGTTGGTTTTTACTCTAAGGGGTTAGTGTAAAAGTGAATAATACTTTTAAAAACAATTTAATTGGTAAATTAATCAGCAAAAGAAAAAAATTAAACTGGCTTCTTGAACGTGACAGTAAGTTCGCAATAATCAAAAGGCCTCAAAAAACCTCAATCCAGTAGAGCACCTGGGATTATCATGTCAGTATGCCACAGGAGGCAAAAAGAACCATTCCTACCCACAACACCTTAGAATTGTGATGGCAATCCCAATGAAGTTAAGTTGGAATTGCTTTGAAACACTTACAAAAATCAATAAACCATCATACAGAGTTAGCAGAAAGTGTTATATTGTAGGTAACATTTTTTCAATACCAAAAAAATGTGTTTGAAGCCCTTTGAAGTGAACATGGCACTCTCTAGCTCTCCCACAGCTCTGGTCGTAATGTTTCTTTTTCTATCAGTGGAAATAACAAGCAGGAATTACACTCACTACAGACTTAAAGCAGAATATTTATTAGAGGTCAGGCTTTCATGACTCCCATACTGAACTTAAAGCATGAGCCGCTTGGAAATGGGTTCAGGGAGTCATGCAAAGATAACTGTACCTGAATTTGGGGTTGTTTGCACAGAAAACACCCCCTTACTGAGAGCCCCTGGAGGCCAGAGGGACGCCTGCTCTTTGTCCCTCACAACGAGAGGAAACAAAAATAAATACGGGAGTGAATGGTCACAGGACATTGCGCGAACATAAAGACCCGGCTCTAAAGACAGACAACCAAATTGGGTTATTTCGTGTATGCCTGTGGCCTTTGCTCTTGGCCATACGTTACGAATAATTAGGAAGTCCATTTCCAAGCATGTGTCTTCTCAATGTACTGCAAACCATTAATGCATTAGGAGGCGTAATTACTGTTGAACACACAATATGGAAATATTTAGGGGCTTGTGAAACTAATCCATTTACATCTCAATACTTAAATGTTTAAAAAAACATTTTAAATTTGATTTATTTGGTCACTAAATCCCATTATACCAAACCTGTGGATATAATTTTGCCATATTTTGTTGTGATGAACGAACGAAGAAAAACTAGGCTGACGTTTTCAGGTTTACAATGACGTTCGTGTTCCTTAAACTGTAGTAAAAGCTGCTGAATGGCAGGGCAAAAGTTTCACAGCGAGCATTGGTGAATGAGAGCAACATTTGAGAGGGACTTGTTTTACAACCTCTCTTGGAGCTATAAATAAGGGAGAGAGAAAGAGAGATCCAAAACAGACCTGAGAAAAGTGAGTCCATATGGGTGCTGGGGGAATGGTCCGTGATGAGCCGAGATCAAAGCCTCCTGCTCTGAATGGATACAGCTTCCAGCGCAAACTCGACCACTCCAGGCTCCTTTTACTAACAGCCAGTGGTGGAAAGAGTACTGAAAAACCATACTTGAGTTAAAGCACTTGCTTGCTTAAAAATGTAGCGCAAGTAGAGTAATAGAATCTGTTGTAAATAGTACTCAAAGTATGAGGAAAAAGACCATCTAAAAGTACTCAAGAGTAGTGAGTATCACACG
This sequence comes from Danio rerio, assembly GCF_052040795.2. NCBI lineage: Eukaryota > Metazoa > Chordata > Actinopteri > Cypriniformes > Danionidae > Danio > Danio rerio. The sequence goes on from NC_141037.1 coordinate 19,125,582, forward strand.
CTGCAAAAAACTGATCCATATACATGTAATTTGTGGATGTGTGTAAATATAAAATTCAGTAGTGCATTTGGTTATTGCTCAGCAGGCACACAATGTCGTAAGACATAGTATTATGTTAGATTTAGGTCCTGACGTCACGTGACCAAGATTCAATGTCTAGCCAGCGTCTAAAAACAATGTTATTTTTCTCATCAATAACGACGTCAAACTATGTTGATATTTGGTTGATTTTAGGTTTTGTTGGAAAGTAATCAAAATCCAACTTCAAGTCAACATTTTAATTCATTTTCACTTAAAAAACTGACATTTATTCATCATGTATGACAACCAAAATCCAACGTCATAGTGGTAACATCCACACAAAGTCAAGCTGTACCATCTCTAAAGTTGATATTTGTTTTTTTGTTTTTTTAGGTTGGACATTGACGTCGGCCTGTCATTGAGTTCTGACGTCAAACCGATTTTCATTTCCAAACAAAACGCAATGTCCCCACGACACTGCGATACAACTTCAATTTAACGCCATGTTGACATCTTGTGCCTGCTAGATGGTTAAGGTCATTTCGCTCATTATACAGTAAACATCATTCATCTGGGCTGATCCTGATCAGTACATGGATGGGGGACCACATGGGAAAGCGAGGTTGCTGTTGGAAGTGGTGTTAGAGAGGCCAGCAGGGGGTGCTCAACCTGCAGTCTGTGTGAGTCCCAATTCCCCCAGTAAAAGGTGAAGGGGACACTATACTGTCAGTGAGTGCTGTCTTTTGGATGAGATGTTAAACCGAGGTCCTGACTCCCTGTGGTCATTAAAAATCCCATGGCACTTCTCGTAAAGAGTAAGGGTGTAACCCTGGTGTCCTGGCTAAAGTCCCTCCCGATCATGGTCTCCCAATCATCCCCATCCACTGAATTGGCTCTATCACTGTCTCTCCACTCCCCCAATAGCTGGTGTGTGGTGGTGAGCACACTGGCACCGTTGTCCTGTGGCTGCCGTCGCATCATCCAAGTGGATGCTGCAAACAGGTGGTGGTGTTGAGAGACACCCCCCCCCCCCCCCAATCTAAATCTAGTCTCTGGGTCAATGATTTAACTTTTACGTGCAGTTTGATTGGACAGGAATCACTGGACTGATTTTTCTAATTCCCATAGACAAGAAAAAACAAAGTATAACTGTCGGTTAAAGGAAAGTAGTCGAGTAAAAGTACCTATACAGCACCAAAAATGTTCTCAAGGGAAAGTAAAAGTACACATTTTTAAAGCTACATAGTAAATCACAGTTTTTGAGGAAAAACAACTCAATTACAGTAATTTGAGTATTTGTAATGTTATGTTTACACCACTGCTAACAGCAGAATCTAGCAAAAAGAGATGCGTGTGTTCGGTTCTGTATCGATTTATTTATATTTATATATTTATATGATTATATGAGCTTATTATTTAAAATTTCTTAAGCGTATTGTGTCAGATTATGTGAAGTAAATGCAGGATTTCTGCATATGCAAGAGTATTTTATTGCAGTCATGTGATGATTACTTCCATCATGCAAATAAAAGAAAACTTTAATAAAACAAGTAACAGTAATAAAGGTTATGGTCATTCTTACCATGCTTTGTCTACTTCTCATTTAATACAGGTTTTTGACATTATCACAGGGTCTTTCTAACCACGTGTGGCATTGTGATGACTCCATGTCATGCAGATAAACAGAATCATGCAAAGAAAGAAAAAGAAGAACATGTTGTAAAGCATTTCGATGTGACTTATCTTTTATTGCAGTCAGATGATCTCCTTCATATGTTCTTATTCATATTTATGTTTATATTTCCTTTCAGTTTGAAAACTCAAATTATATCAGATTTTTGTCAATCAAAATGTACTTTCTTAATACTCTCACCATTGTTGCAGCGCAGTAACAAAGGCAGTTAAATAAACAGAAATCATGTTTGAGGAAAAACATTTTAAAATGTTTTTGGAAAAACATTTTAAAGAATATAATTTTGTTTACTATATATTTCCATCGAGATTAAAACCTGTTTGAATAAACAGATCACGCGAGTCAAACACAAAATCCATAGATGTTCTTGAATATTCTAACTTTAATATGGTCACGTGATATTATCGCGTTCATCATCACCATGGTGGATCACGCAGAGGCGGAAACTAACACCTTCGTATTGTTTTTTTTAATAATATTTTTTCTTTCTTAAACAACTAATTCAAATTTGATTCATTCAAGAATCTGATTGAATTGGTCATATAGCGGATCTCAAGTCAACATTTACTATTTTTGGCGGTTAGCTGTTACTGTTACAGTATGTTTGCTGATTGGATTTGAAAACAAGCACGGGGGATTTTCCTGATGGGTAAGTTGACGTTACATACACAGAAAAAAAGCTAATTAACTTAAGTTTACTTTAGCAAGTTTTCTAAAACTCCCACAAAACACCTTTAAACTTTAATGTTAAACTCACTGCGTCAAAGCGTCTCATTACTAACGTTACTCTTTACTTTTCTACTTCTCTTAGCTGATTCCGACTGATAGGACTGGATTTCACCAGTGAAAATATGAGTAAACACGCATAGGTCATTTATTTATTTATTTTGTGGACTGAAGTTGACACTTATCTTCGTTTTTTTCTCTCAAACAAGTTCCAAACAAGCCAAGCATAACAACATCTCTCACTAACATTCTGCTTAATGGCAACTTAAACAAACACAATTGTTCCTGAGGGAATCTCTGATAAAGATTTGGTTGAGTTAATTTTTAAATTATTGATTTGTCAAGATTATGTCGCCACCTATAGATTGTGTGTGTCAACCCTGCTCAAAAAGTAAAAACCCTCACTTTTTAAATCAGAGATACACTAACTAGGCCTATGGTAACTTAACTGGTAAATGGATGATTTTGCCCGCCATCCCTTTTGAGAAGAGGAGGAATGATGGGCAATGCTTTTAACATACCTTTTGTTTGTTTAATTGTTGAGCTACAAAAAAAATACTGAAATTAAATGTTTCAATTAAATGTGAGTTAATTAGATTGAAGAAAAATGTAAGTACTGTCACTCCATGAACTCCATTGTGTTATGAATGGGATTGTTTATGTTTTTATTGTAGGAAGTTCATTATAAAATGTACAAAAATGTATAATTATTAATACAATTCAAGTATTTGTTTCAAAATTTAAAATAAAATGTTAGTAAATTATGAAATTACCATAATAATTTTAATTTAGTTATTACCACCCTCAATCAATTTGATTTTTGGCCCTTCATAGGAAAAAGTTTGGGCACCTCTGGTTTAAATGCTAATTATATATCTATAAATAGATACATTTATTACTAAATAATCTGACACATAGGCTAACTTATTTAAAAAGAGACAAAATACACATCTGCCACAGTTCATCAAAGTTGACAGTCTCATGCACTACAGTGGTTTGCTAGGTGTGAAATGTTCCAGCCATTAGCACATTGCTGTTTGTTTGCATTACAGCAGCTTCCCAGAACTGATATAATTTATTCCCCAGCATGCTGGGAGGGTTCCATGAGTCTGTAGCTGCAGATAAAATGAATGACATGTGCATGAAAGCTTTGCTCCGTTACATCCACTGAATGTCGCTGCATGAAAAGCCCGCTTTTGTAGTGAAACCCCAGACCACCAAATTTGTGACACGGAGCATTAGAAAGACAGGAACACAAGCCACATTTAACATCTGATGCAAAGAGAGCTTGAGCAATGGTGCGTCATTGCTAATTCATCACCAATTAGCTTTGAAAAGGGTCGATCCAAATATGATTTGAGAGAACTGCCTGCTGGTGGACATCTGCATGGTGGCATAAAGTACATAACTAATTCAACACATTACTAATTCAGAGGGAATCGGGGCTGAATGCACAAGGAAATGCAGCCAAACATATGCAGACCACATTGAAGTCCTTGGAAAAGATGAGAAATCATCAACAGATGCGTCGACTATTGAGGGAAAGTGAGTAAAGGGAAAGCAGTGGGGTTAATTGCATCAAGGTTCAGTGTATGTCATAGTAAGTCATCATCTAAGCTGGAAAACTCATAATATTCATAAATCCATTGTTTAGATAAGGCCTAGATGGATTCTGTGCGTTTTAATGCACTTTAGAGTTATGTTACATAATATGGTATTGATTTCCTTAAATGGTTAATATTTTTATCTTAAACAGTTAAAAGGATAGTTTACACAGAAATTATATATTTTTAAATTAATTTACGCACCCTCCGAATTTCCAAAGTGATTTTTTTTTTGCTTCAGTAGAACATTAAAGACTATTTTAGTTGCAAATGTGGTCTATTTCAGTTCCAGTGGGCATAGACCAGGGGTTCTCAAACTTTAACAATAGCCGCAATTTCACTATCGGGCCAGTGTGAGCCAGGGCTTTTATCGGGCCAGGCCGGGCCAATCGCCCGGGAGGTTGAGCAGTGAGGCCGAAATCATGTCGCGTTTCCACTGTCGAGCTAGTAGCTTGCAGCAAGTCACGCAAACCCCGCCCCCAGAGCGGGGTGACTCGCAACTCCCACATTCCTGGAGGTGGTTATAAACATACAAATGTTGCACACACAACAATAGGCCTATATAAACACGAGCATATTGACAATACAAAAAAGTTTACAGTATAACAACCAAATAATTTCTATATAATCTTTTATTAATTTGTTTAATTTAAAATTAACCTCACCAAAGAGACTGGTGGGCACAATATTTTTAGCACAAGTCTATTTTTGGTTTAATTTTGGAGATCACCACCACGATCGTCCTCAATGTTCTGTAGTGGCCTGTATTTATTTTTATTATATTTGATTGCCATTAAGGTGTCTGAAAGTTCAACCTGGTGCTATAAAATCAATTTGCAGCAGCTGATGCTATTGCTGTGTTGTTAATCTAATGTAAACAAACCAATCCTATAAAAATAAATTAGAAGCACTGTTATAGACAACCTAGTGTGCAGTGCACTGACATATAGCATCAGTGTGTTGCATGCTTATATTGCATTTTTGCTTCCTTTCTAGCTACTGTCCTGTGGTAAGACAAAAAATGCAAGAATAAATCTTTGGTCTATGGTCAATAAGGTTTTTGTTTGTTATTTAATATTGTTATTCCTACTCATGGCCATACATTAAGGTCTGGTCAGGTGAAACAGTCTGTACATATTTGCAGAAAATAAAATAAAAAAAGCCAATCATTAATTTTGTTCTATAGGAAAAACCAAAATGACAATTTACATAACAAGAAAAGAAAGGATAGAGAGTAAAGTTTGTCGAGATGTGGTGCAAGTTTTTAAGAGTTTAATTAAAGTGAGAATCGATTTTGATTTAGTTTTTTATTAGAATGTCAAGAATTTGAAAATGTGTGGATTTATAAACATGTGTGCTGCTCTGTTGAAGATGGAGAACCAATATTTACAAAATGGCTTGAGCAAAACATACTTTTGTTAATAGTGAAATTGTTAATATGATGTTAAATAAAGTAAATTTTAAAAATCAAATCTCTCTCTTTTCTTCTCTCTCTCTTTTGCTCTACTGTCCTGTGGTAAGAAAAAATCACAAAAAATAAATCTTTGTTTTAGGGCTGCACGATATTGGAAAAATCTGCAATTGCAGTATCTTATTTTTCTGCGTTTAATATTGTGATATAAATACAGTTTGAGAAGATGGTTTGAATAGCTCTATTTGATGGTTTTCTGGGGAGTCTAACAGTATTTAGGTACAGAAGCTTAATAATCACAATGCAAAAAATGCTTTTCTTATGTTGTTTCGTCTTTGTTTCTAGTCCAAATATAAAAAAAAAACATCTTAGACCAACTAAATATATTGTTTATTTTTCACTGTCAGAAGAAATACGTGAAAACTAATCGTTTTAAGGAAATTATCTACTAGCGATGTAAGTGAAATAAACTTGTGTTTGCTTTGAAATGTAGATATTTTGTATAGGAGCAAAACAAAAATTCTAAGTAAGAAATGTTTTTTTGCATAAATCAAATAAATTACATATAAATCATTCATTTTCTTGTCGGCTTACTTACTTACTTATGCCCTCCACCCCTTCCGGGGCATGGGCCGCCAAAGGTACATCTCCAGAGGTTCCTGTCCTGGGCCATTCTTTCTACTTGTCCCCAGGTGTAACCCATCCTTGTGATGTCTGCGTCGAGGTCGCGTCGCCAGGTGTTTCTTGGACGGCCTCTCTCCCGCTTCCCTTGGGGGTTCCATCTGAGAGCCTGTCTGGTGATGCTAGTTGGTGGTTTGCGAAGGGTGTGCCCTATCCAACACCATCTTCGCTTCCAGATTTCTGTTTCTATCGGAGGTTGACAGGTCCTTCTCCATAGGTCGGTGTTACTGATCGTGTCAGGCCAGCGAATGTGCAGAATCTTTCTGAGACAGGTGTTGATGAATGTTTGGATCTTTCGGGTGGAAGCTTTGGTTATCCTCCAGGTCTCTGCACCGTACAACAATACTGAGTCGGCTTAGTCCCTTGTTCTTGTCGGCTTCTTGTCGGCTTAGTCCCTTTATTAATCCGGGGTCGCCACAGCGGAATGAACCACCAACTTATCCAGCAAGTTTTTACACAGCGGATGCCTTTCCAGCCGCAACCCATCTCTGGGAATCATCCACACACATTCACACACACACTTATACACTACGGACAATTTAGCCTACCCAATTCACCTGTACCACATGTCTTTGGAATGTGGGGGAAACCGGAGCACCCGGAGGAAACTCCATACAGAAACGCCAACTGAGTCGAGGTTCGAACCAGCGACCCAGCGACCTTCTTGCTGTGAGGTGACAGCACTACCCACTGCACCACTGTCTCGCCAAATTACATATAAATACAGTTATTAAATGCAATTCTGTAGCTCCTGGTTAACTATAATTCAGGCTGGACATTGCATATCTTTGCGTTGTTACTATTGGATAGGCACATTGCGATATCGATGCTGAAACAGTATGTTGTGCAGCCCTACTTTGGTTTATGGTCAGTTAAGGTTATTTTTTTTTTATCATATAATGTTGGCATTCCTAGGCTACTCCTGATCATACATTAGGTCGAATTAAGTGAAACAATCTGTACAAGAAACTGAACACCTCTCTTGCTTTTTGTCCACAGCCTTGGCAAATGGTCCTGAGTGCGTTCATGGAAATCTGGAGTGCAGTCATTTGGCTTCAAAAGTCATGTCCTCAGGACCCTCAGGTATTAATTTTGTTTTGCCTGTATGTGTTTTATTTACTCTCAAATTAGGACTGCACAATACATCAATATCACAATGTGCTCATCCGCAATAGCCACATCGCAAGATATGAAATGTTAAGTCTGAATTATAGTTTAGCAGGAGCCACTGCTGAGTTTAACCATAATAATAATGTCAAAGTTTATTATTTGCATGTTTTTAAGGCCTGTGTCTGTGTATTTCAAGAGAGTTTAAAACATTTGGAATAAAAAAAAATATGTTTAAAGGTTTAAGAAATATTAATTGTACTTAATTATTTATACAATTTATGAAAATTATTTTTTAATTCCTTACCTAGAATTTTTGGCTTGTTTTCAGTCCATATTTCCACATTTCAAACCAAAAATAGGATTATTTTCATTTCCTCATTGGCTAATAATTTTGCTTGTTTGTTGGAACTTTTAATTTTGACTTACTACTTCTGAAGGTAAACAATACTTTTTACTTGATCTAAAAGTTTTTAGATATTTGGACTAGAAATGAGACAAAGTAAAATAATAAAGGCATTTTGTTTGCATTGTGATTTTTCAGTTTCAACCTTCAACTAGAACTATTCAAACCATCTGGTGAAACTGTATTCATATCACAATATTTATTGCAGATAAAATATTACAATATCAGTTTTTTCAATATCGTGCAGCCATATCTCAAAGTGCCAGTATATTCTGACTTGCATATATTATTGCAATAATCAAAGATTACAATTTGAACTCAAACTTCTTTTGTTCAACCGATGAAATAAAGTGGACCTACATCTTCTTGGATGGTGCGTAAATTAACAGCAAAGTTTTATTATTGGTGAACCATTCCTTTAATTTATGTAGCCTCCATCTGCCAGAGAGCGAAATCCCATCTTTTCCCCAATGCCATTAGCTTTAAGTCATAGTTTGTGGTTCTCTTGCCAGCTCATGAGAGAGGAGCTTCTGTATGTGTGCTGACAGAACAGGCACAGGTCCACTGCCAGTGGCTGGTGGTTAACGCCATGTTTACTTTTCCAGACCAACAGGAATCCTTGATTTCCTTAAAGCATCCTGCAAGAGAGCCACAAATACCTATGAGTGATCAGACTGGCCACCAGGTCTCTGTCCCTCACAAAAAGCCCAGTGTACATGCATATTTGTGCTTGTAATATCTGTCCATAAATCCACACAAAAACTGACTTATTTGGCTTTAATGAATGCATAAAAAAGCCCACATGCTCACAGATTGGTGGATTACAACCAAAGACGGTCTATAGAAAACTATATTTTGGCATTGCTGTTCATTATTGCTTTAATGTGATTTAAAATGGTATCTTTATTCATGGATGAAGTTTTTTGTTTTGTTTTAATTTGCACCACAACATGGAATTATTAGTCACTACACTGAGCTGTGAAAGCAGCAAGAGATTTATGTGTTTAATATAGCTCTCCAATAAAATTGTCACTGGTTTAACTTTTTTGAAATCAAATCAAATCTAATTAAATTATTTTATTTTCACCAAAAACTACATGAGCTATTACAGCAGCAGATGATTTGTGTATTTAAGAGCCCTTCAAAATCTTAATGTGTAGTGTGTGGCCAGCATATGGAGAAAGTTTTTGCAGAAATATGGTGTAAGATCAAAAATTTACTAATAGACTGAGACTTATTTCTAATAAATAAATAGAAAATACAAAAAGGTTCAGGTCTGCAACACAAATTGCAACGTGCATGTGTTTGTTATGGAATGTGTGTTTTGACCCTGCCGGTCAGTTCACAGCTGAGGTTGATTTTTTATCGGTTGGGGATTTCAGCTCATATGTTACGCTCAGGTTCATTCCTCCACAGGCACAAATGAAACGAATAACAGACAGACCAATGATGTCAGCCTTGATTATCTGCAGTTGTTCTGTTTTTGCCCTGTCTCTGCCATTTCCTAACATAATTCAAAATAGGATTTCAACATATAGATTACCAGAACAGCTTAAAGTGCAGTAGCTGATTGTCTTCAGAAACATTTTTTGTTGTGCTGGTTGAAAGTCTCTTCGCATTCCAATAGTGAAGTAAATGATCTGAATGTATTTATATGTATTTTAATATTCTGGGTAAGGCAAAAGGCTAAAAAAATGTTCATCTATTTAAATATTGTCAGGCTGACATTTCCCTTAATTCTGATAAGTATCCCGAACTCTCTGTCAGCAAATGCAGATTTGTACATCTGCGCATCTGTTCATGCAGATCAGCTGTTTGTGCAGACACTCGTTGCACGGTCATGTGCACACTAGAGAGAGAGAAAGATATTCAGATAGGTTCATTTTTGCACAATGACAACCTGTGACTTGGTCCCTATATTGTTTACCATGCTACTCTGAATGTTCAGTCTGAAATAGCATGTAAATATGGCTTATTAGTAATTGCAATTCCTGCACGCTGCCGGCCAACCACTAAGCAGAGTTGCTTTAGCACAGCACATCAGAGTGGGTTGTCTGCTGTCATCTTTAAGGTGCGCACATTTGTGATTTCAGGAGGCGTGGCTTTGGATGGCTGGGGAGGGACTGTGGTTCAAAGATATTAAGTGCCACTTTGTATTAAGATACAAAGTGGCACATCACCCACTGCACCTTTACACAATCAGTGTACTTTAGGTAAGATTATATAAATAATTCAATAATAAACAAAATTTGCGCCAGTACAAATTTTTTTTAAAAGTTGCTAAATCAATTTTGAGAAAATTAGGTTCTTAAAAGGTATTAAAATCGGTCTTAATTGCGGTTTTACAAGGTTTTAAATTTAGTTCAAGCGCTGTATTTGACTCCAAAAATGCATAAAAATATTTATTTTCCTCCTAATATTAACAACGCTGTACTCGTTCCCCACGACTGGTTCGGGCCGGGCCAAGCTCCCCCGTTTGGGTGATGTCACATAATTTGCGACAAACATGGGAAGGAGATGTGTCGCTCTCCACATGTAGTGAAACCACAGAGCGAAACAGAAGGCGAAATGGGAAACTGTAAGTGTGTGCTCCTGGTTGGAGAAGACGTGTTTAAACAATGGCTGAAGTCTGATGCTGAAAACAACCGCGTAATTTATTCTATCAAGCTTTGTTTCTTCTGAGCTTATCTGAATTCTGTTGCATGGTTGTGCTCTATTGGTTTATTTAACTACAACGGCCTTTTAACAACTGTTTATTAAGTTAAAGGTTTGATACCGTTTAGAACTTGAAGTGGTGATGAGGTCTTAAAAAGGATTCCTGCATATACCCTGTAATAAATTTGTTGGTGTTTTAAATTTGTCAAGCAGTTTATATTACATCAAAATACACGAAAATATTGGTTGAAATTCATATATTTGCAAGTACAAAAGTTGTATCTAAAAGCAATTATTGGCATAAATATTAGAAAATTATCATCAATTTATTTATTTTTTGTAATATTTTTCTTTTGTTTAAATACAGTATCTCATCTTCTTAGAGCAGTTGATAATTTCTTAATATTAGTCTCTTCTCAAGCTGCACATTCAGCAACTAACCGAGATGTCCAACATTTGTAATTTCTAAAACAGCCTTAAATTGCAGTCCTTTCTTTCTCTAAACCCACAGTAACTGCTGGCCACCCAGACTTTTGTATGAACCTGTTGTTTTCAGCCAGATCCCGAGGTCTTCACAAAATCCCAGCGCGGCCCATCAGAGCAGCCAGAACTCAACCTCTTGGGGTCAGGCTATTGTGTGCTGCACATTTGGCCCCACATAAAACCTCAACCCAGAAGATGTTATCACTCACTTGGGGAGGGTTTCTCAGCAATTCCCATTCACAGAGCACAATAGCAGAAGATAACTCACCTGACCATGGGGACAATGGACTAGTGCGAATCCTGTAGAGCCAGATCTTTCATTGTTAGGAGTTAACCAAATGTTTGCTGCTGGCTTTCTACATGCGGCGCCACATCTGCTGAGTTCCAAGGTCCTTATGACTGTTTATTTTCTTTATGGATGCTTTCCAGCAGTGTGTTTAGCAAGCTTTTACGGCCTCCAAAGGGCAACCCTTGATCCATGGTGCTTCAGACATGAAGCTGACCACTTAAAAACGTGTGCGTAGCCCTTGAAAACTTTTCAGTCTTTCTTAGTCAACCAAAGAAGAGAAGTGCAAACTCTTTCCGATTTTGCTTACTTGTGCTAATCTCACCACTATGATGACAGATTGGTCAGAGGAGCCTTTCTGGATGAATGATGTAACTACCACGAGAAGAAAATCTAGCTAGTAGGGCTGCACAATTCAGAAGACATGAGACATGTGAAGTCACTGCCGAGTTGAACCATTATAGAGTTAAAGTTTATCATTCGCATGGGTTTTAAGGCCTGCAACTGAGCATTTGAAGAGAATTTAAAGTATTCAGGCACAATAAATTGTTCTGTTTGTATGCATTTTGTTGAATTATTTATATAATGAAGACTTTGCAGTGCTATTTTATGTTTAAATATTCAATGTACAGTGTGTGTTACAAATCTTAGTCATGCTCTTAAGTCTACTCACCACCAGAGGTCACTCATTACCATTACAGACTCGGATCACATGTCCTAACATGATTCTTTGAGCTATACTTCCCATAGATATTTACATTAGATGGCGCCTATGCTGTTGTTGTTTATTGGAAGGAATGCGTCAATAGAGCTGCCATTTTAGTACAGGGTAGCTCTCATTTGAAATGAATGCAGGACCAAGGTGCAGTAGAGGACTGAGCCATCCAATGCCAGAGAGATATGTATACACAGTATACTATGCATATTTCTATGATCGGGAGTGTCCCCGATGGTATGCACATTTTTTTTTAATTACGAAAATTATAATTTTACATCACTTTTCTACATCGATAGATAAGTGACTGCATGGGCAATGCCGACAAAGAGCGTGTGTTTGTGTGCATGGAAATGTATTATCCTCCCTGTTAAATTTGATCTAATCCATGTCCTGAAACACACACCCTCTCATGCTTTCACTTCTCATTCTAACGGAGCGAGCAATTTGTTTGTAAATAAATCTCAGTTATGAGCATCTTGTTGTCATATTTCATTTACATTGTTTGCTTATTTTATTTTAATAAAACTAGCATAAGCCTGGTATTTAGTGTGAGTTGGTGCTACTTATGGTCAGGGCACTAAGTGACTGTATTATCATCAATAATGTTACCTGTTTAGCACAAAAGTTTGTAACATAAAAAAAACTAAAAAACTAAATCTTACCAATTAATTGTTCTGCCTTTGTGCTTTGTTTTCTTTGTTTGCTGATTATTACACCCATATACAGCGCTAAATTCCAGCATCTTCACATTGGCTGTAGTTTTGACTGCGTTTGAATGACATTTGTCCTGGGAGCACTGTACAAATGTGGCGGTGCTATTAATGCATGCTCAGGGTCCTGATGCGATATCTTGTGTGTAAATCTATGTATACTTCCTAGGGCTGCACAATATATTGTTTCAGCAGCAATATTGCAATGTGCACATCTACAATAGTCACATGTGCATGATATATAATATTAAGGTGTGATGATTATAGTTGACCAGGAGAAACACGCGAGTTCAGAACACATGAGAACTGTGTAGTTACTGCAGATTTAAACTCTAATGGAGTAAAAGTTTATCATTTGCAGATGTTGATCTGATGAGTTCAAAGTATTTAGGCACAAGAAATGTTACTGTTTGTAACTTTAATAAAGAATAATCTTATTGAATTATTTATACAGTAAGGCCTTTTGGAGTGTTATTTTATGTTTGATTGGGATTTATAAGGATTGATTTTAGTAGTATTGTAACTAAAAACTTAGTGTATGTAAAATAATATAAAATAATACCTTTTTAACTTTTATTTAATGTTTACAATGCAAATCCAATCAGGGGTCCGTTCTTCACACGTGGATTACTTAATTAGCTGTGTTTGGTTATTGATGATTTGACACAATCCAGGATTGTTTCGCTCTTAAAAACTCAACCGAGAGTGGATGTCATAGCAACAGGTCTAGAAGCTCAAACCTGCGCGGGAGCAGGCTTATTTTATATTGGATTAGATCGGGTCTTTTTAAGCAAAGGTAATACTGAAAGTATGTACCGAATGCTGATATTTTCTTACAGTAGTAGTTATATCGATTGAGGAAATAGTAAACAGTTAAAAAAAAGTATATGTAAATAAGTTTAAAAAATTTATTTTACTTCAACGTATGCAATCTGAACAAATAAAATTAGGGCCTACATAAGAAGGGCCTACCAATTCTGGATAATTTAAGCGTGATACAAGGAACGGACCCCAGATCCTTTTTTTATTTGGTAAACAAAGCAAATCTCTCATATATTATATCTAATAAAAGACAGAAAACATTACTTTAAAAAATTTATTGAATAAATAAATAAATAAAGTGAACATTTTTATTTTAGTCAGTATTACAGAAATTTATTTAAAAACTAAATAACAATACATTTACACAAATTTACGAAAGTAAATAAATAGACTCAATGACGGGCTGTGGATTTCTTCATGTGCAGATTCTGTGTAGGCCTAGTTATGATATACTGTATTATACTATAACAATAGTATTTTATTTATAAATATTGTAATAAAAAAAGTAAAACAAATGTGACTTTAATGTGCTTGAAAAGTGCCTAATTTTGACTTTAAAAAATTTGTATGAACTCTGTATACAAGATTGAGAGATGACTCTTAGGCTTGTCACAATAATCAATATATCAACTTATTGCGCAACAAATGGACATGACCTCAATCATTTTTGGTGATGTAATATATATCGGCCATACATAAAAACCAATTCTAGCAACATTTTAGCAAATTGTCAGCATCTCTATCTCTATTAGAGGTGTTAGTATGGTTAAAAACACTATAGTATTTACTATAAATTACTTTAGTATATTTTCATGTGGGTGTCTGACGACTGAAAATAGGCTGTGATATCGGCTACCAGATCTCTGTTACTTTTTACTCTGCACTTTTTTGTTAATATTTATTATTATTTTTTCAGAATATGCGATTTCACATTCTGATTCCAATGCGTAATTGTTAAATTGTTCAAATCACTATAATTAAATGAAATATTCTTAAGAATAAAATATGTGTTCTTTGGAAGAGTGACCTTGCATTGTGATGATATTATTATATTATAGGCATATTGGCATTATATAATGAGTGACATAAAAATTGGTCTTAAATGACAATAATATCGTTTACCGCAATATATTTTGGTGCAATAAATCATACAACAAAAAATAGATATTGTGACGAGTCCAATGATTCTTTGTTGTGTTTGTCATACAGTTTCTTGTTATTTAAATATTTTTAGTGCTAATAATTTCACTAATTAACCCACCTTTCATATCTCAGAGTGGTCAACCTTTGACTCTGAATTTCTAAAATTATTAAAACTATTAATTTACACATACAATATTTTTTAGACATCATTCTTATTTGTTATGAAAAAATATCTGGTAGAAATACAGCACTTGGAAAATTTGTTTAAAAAAATGAACATTCCATAGATTGCCTGTATGTTTGCAGCTTTGCAGTGTAAACCTGCTGTTAGTCTGGGGGAGGGTTTGTGTGTGGGGTCAGTAGCGCCACTGTGCTCGGGGTCTCTGGAGGGGGCCGGTCCTCAGGAAGGCCCCAAGCTGTGAGTAAACAGCTGTATGTTGGATCTCCTGGCGATCTGGAGCCAGCCATAGACCCCTACTCCACTCACTGACCCGTTCGTGTGAGTAACCCCAGGACTGATAATAGACTAGACCTGCAGCGCCATACATATACTTCTGAAAGAAAAAATCTAGGCATGACAATACCAGACCTGAGCAAATCTGTGTTTCATAGCCTGATAAATCATTAATCACATTATTTCACAAAAACTAAAGATAAAAAAGAGGACAAAAAATCAATTTGGACAATTAAGTAAAAATATATGAAGTTTATCGTGGTTAATATGGCAGTAGGGGTCCTAATATAAAAAGTACTCTTATAATAATGAATAACAACAGAAATAATAATGATTTTAATGATAATAATTAAAAATTTTTTATGATTAATTCTACTATTATTATTATTATAGAAGTTTTATCAGTATTGATAATATTTGTTTAATTAAGTAATAATAATTGTTATGAGTGCCAGTGGTGTTGTCTCTGCTGGCGACTTCCTGTAGTTTGCTCCAATTGCCAGCAAAGTTTTCTATATGGGACGTTACTGCTGAATGAACTACAACTCTCAGAACTCCCTGCGCTCATCAACTCCTACAACAGCTGACAATAATCCGGACACTCGCACACAGACACAGCTGCTGATCATCTACACTGATTACAAGGACTATAAATACACCTCACCTTCAGTCACACGTTGCCGAGTCTTGTTTTAGTTTGAACATTATGAAGTGGTTTCCTGGTTTGCTTTCCTGTGTATTGATTCTTGTCTTATTCCTCGTTTTGATTCATTGCCATCTGACCTCTCACCTGTAAACTGACTCTGTCTTTTGGATTTGCCTTATTGTTTTGCTCCTATTTCTGACCTCTGCCTGTACGACCTCGGTTATTAAGCTGCATTTGGATCCGTAAGTCTGTTCTCAGTAGCATCTGCTGCGTTACAAATAATAATATAACAGCAATAATAATTGTATTAATAATAACAGAAAATATATACATTTTTCAAGATAGTAAAGGTCGTTTTAGACATATCATTTACATTTAAGACATATGTGACATTACAAATAACGTTGTTCAACTTCACTCTCTGTTCTTTAGCGACAACTCCAATGTAGCATCGTAGAATTTCAGCCAATCATATCTAATCAATTATACTCAATATAAAAAACTTACAGATGCCACAAATCTAATACCTTTAGAAAATAAGTCCATTCACATTAATATATAATCATATGCAAACTAACTAAACCTGTTACAATTTAATAATAGTCATAGAAACAGTCAGTGGCCTGTGATTCTAGTTAAATGCTGTAATAGTAAAAACTTAAGTCTTAACTTTTTAGCTATTGTAAAGTAGGTGAATATTAAACACATTACCATATCCCCTCTTTCAGGATAAAAATGAGAGAAAGCATGAAAAGAAAATTTTGTTGTGTGTTTTTTTTTTTTTTAGAAGCAAGGGAATAACTTGCAATACAACCAACATGTAATTCAACATTTTGGAAACAGACAATTAACCAAATAAACTCTACACACAGAAAAACAAACATCTTTTTTTGTACAACAGACATTTATTTACATTCTTTTACATCTCCTCATTCTCCACCATCAGAATAAAAGGTGACAGTCTTTCCTGCTCTTAAAGCTGCCTCTGCATTGGAGCAGGTCTGGTGTGGGGCCATTGATGACTTCTGTCACTTTTGTGGGGATCTGGATTCCTCCACTTCTTTTCTGCATTCTCTTTCTTATTCTCTGTCTTTTCCTTCTTCACTTCGTTTAATTTGCCCCAACCAGCAGAATAAAAGCTTGTCGTCTTTCCTGCTCTGCCTTGTAGTCTTCCCTGCTGCCTCCAAACTGGAGCAGGTCTGGTTTGGGGTTTTTGGTGATTTCGGTCACTTCCTTTGTGGGTATCTGGATTCTCTTTCTTTTTCTCTGTCTTTTCAACCTCCTCCTCTGTGGAATTTTTCCTTCGCCGCCTCCTCCTCCTCTTTTTTACTTTCTCTTTATTCTCCTCCTCCTCCTCCTTCTTCTCCTCCTCCTTTTTCTCCTCCTCCTTTTTCTCCTCATCTTTTATCTTGTGATTTCTCCGTCTCCTCCTCCTCCTCTTCTTTACCGTCTCTATGTTATCCTCCTCCTCCTTTTCATCATCCTTTACTTTCTTTTCCTCCATCTTCACCTCCTCCTCCATTTTCACTATTAAAGTCTTTGTGCTGAATACCCTTCTGTTTACTGTTTTCTTTTGGCTCTCCTCCTCCTCTTCCAGCCTCATCTTTTCATTCTCCTCCTTAATTTTCAGACTTATAAACTTTGCCACTGTTATCTGTCTACTGATCTTTTCCTTGAGTCTCTTCTCCTCCTCCTTTTGTTTGTTTTGCAACTTTTTTAACTTGCTTATTTTTAAGACCACGTATGTGCTTTTGCCCAGTTCAGGGATGTGGGGAACAGTAGCGATGGATTTCGACTTCCACGTAGTCCACTCGATCTCCTCCCGCTGCTCATCGTCCACCATTGTCCACCCATCATCAGTCTTATCCTTTATCTTTTCTTCCTCCGTCAACATGCTTCTGATCTGTTTCCCATGTCTGTTTTTGTTCTCCTCCTTTATCTCCTCCTCTTTCTTCATATTCTCCTTCCTTTCCATCCTCTCCTCTTTAGTCATTTCCTCTTCCCTCTCTATTACCTCCACCTCTTCCATCATCTCCTCCACCTCTTCTATCACCTCCTCCTTCTTTTTTATCTGTTCCTCCTCCACCATCTCCTCCTCCTCCTCTTTCACCATTATCTTCTGCTCAGAGATGTCGTTCTCATCATCTGTTGAAAGAGAAATGTACACATTGTACAGTCATTTTCAAGGAGACATTAAACTCCAGATAAGTGGAAGAAAAAATACAGTTTGTATATAATATTATAGTCTTAAAAGGATATAGATGCAAAAACAATCATTTACCATTAGAGCAGAGTTCTGAGCTGAGAGTACTGAGCTGCTCTTTCCTTGCAGTGAAACAAAAAATCCTGCCGACAGCTCTGAAGAAAGAGGCAATCCTGCTCTTTTTCTTCTTCTTTTTCTGCTTCTTCACCTTCTCCCCATCTGTTATAAGAGAAAAGATTGCACATCTCATATATATCTATTATGAACATTCACCAAAATGCAAGACTAATAAAAGCTTAGTTTTACTAAGGGATTGGAGAGTAAAATTGTATCAGAAAAGTTGAAAATGTGAAATGACATTAATTTACAGGATTGTTTTATTAGGATGCACTTTAATGCAGAAATAGCCCAGTAATATTAATGTGAATATTCACCATTTAATATATTATTAGTAAATATAGTAATATTTAATTTTCACTAATTCAGCTGTTTCTGCTGTGTTAACCATGTACCACAGTGATTAGCCCACTGATGAAATAATAGCTGTGTCTCATTTCAGAGGCTGCATTCAAAGTGTGCTGTGTCATCGTGTTGTGAAGAAGACAGTCTCATTGCAAACAAATTCAAAGGCTCATTCAAAAGCATCCTCCAAATGCGTCCTTTGTTTCCCAGGTATTAAAGAACACAACCTGTGTTCACAATATTCATTGCGTGCTGATAATGGCAGGACATGTATAATAGAAATCTCCAGATTAAATGTATGAATTAGGTTTATTTTACTTGGATATCTAAACGCATGTTAAAAAAACAAATAGAGTAGGAAATGTCTTACTAAAAAGTGATTATATAGACGGTTTACATTTTTATGTGTACATGTGTGGATCAAAGGAAATCTATTTCTAGCTTTTGGAGACCTTGTTTTGCCCTCAGATCGCTTAAAATAAGTTTTAAAATCACTTTGATAAAAGTCATTAAAAATGTTATTATTGCTTATTAACGGTTGCCTGTTGTCGAGATTTGTCCTCTGTAGGCTAAATAGTGTCATTTCTAAACACTTGATTTGGCCAATATCATAAATAAGAACTAATAATGCCAGTAGTTATTATAAACAAATAATTATCACATTTGCATCCTGCTATAGCCTCTTCAGGAAAACAGCAATTCAACCAGCTGTCTATTATACTGTACAAACATTTACACATTTAAATATTTACCCTCTGCCAACATTATTTTTTAATAGTAAGTTATGTTGGGAAAACCCTAAATATTTATATCACAATGTAAATATGACTCACTACTAGTGCTGTTTATAGGTGTTTCAAGCTGCACTTTTTTCTGGCTCTGGGAGTTCTCGCAGGCTTCAGGGAAGGAGATCTTCTCAAGTTCTACTCTCACTCCGTCTTCCTCCATTTCAGCAACCGTTGTTGCAGGTTTGAGACCCAGTGTTGAAGATGTAGTATCTCTATCACACTGGTCGGCCATTAAATCAATTGGTAGAAGGTTTCGGGTTTTCACCTTGAACCACTCAGATGTTCGGGGTTTGCACTCGCTGGACAGCTGGAATACTGTGAGGATTTCGGTCTTGCACCGTGAATCACTCATTGAACAGAGATGTTTTATAGCTAAGACAGCGATAAAACACTGGAAAACAAAAGTATTCAAAAACACTGCAAAGCCAAAAGACACAACCCGTTCACTGTCACTTCAACAAACCAACAAGAGTTTCTTTAGGATGCCAGAATTCTTGTACACTTTGCAACATTCCATTCTTATAGAACATGTTCTATCATCACTATGGTAACGAGGCATACACTAAAATGTTTTCTTTTAAAGTCAAATGACTGGGGAAATGTGCAAATGACATGAAAACTAATAAAATTCACTAAATAAATTGATTCAAGGCACAAAAGCAATTGATTAATTAATTAGCAATTGATATAACTGTAGACAAAGAAGCACAACAAATGAAACATGAGGTTTTTTTTGTGAAACTCAAACTGCAAAACGGACATATATTGACTGAAATAATTTATAATAAATGAATTTAAAATATTTTTCTTTAATGTGATCAATCCAGCAAAACATACTGCAAATATGCATGCCATTCCCATAAGAAAAAAATACTATAGTCATTTGTGTTTTCCAACACTAAACCACAAAGTCACGTTTGGAGTGCAACAACAATGCTCAGAAAAACAAAAATAAAAGGTAAGGGATTATCTTTGAACAGATGATATATATTTTTATAAAAATCAAGATTTACAATAATATTATTATTATACTAATATAATAGAGTTTTGAATTAATATAATTCAGAATCAAGCTGTAAGGTGCAGAGCAAGTGTGTACAAAGTGTGTACATAATACAGACAACTTTTAGGCAATTCAAAACGTGAATCAAAACAGTTCAGCTTAATTTATAAAAGTATAGCCATTATCTTATATTATATTATATTATATTATATTATATTAATTATATTATATTATATTATATTATATTATACTATATTATATTATAATATATTATATTATAATATATTATAGGTGAATTTGATAAACTAAATTGGTCATGGTGTATGTGTGTAAATGAGTGTGTATGGATGTTTCCCAGTACTGGGTTGTAGCTGAAAGGCCGCTATCTAAAACATATGCTTAATAAGTTGGCGGTTCATTCAGCTGTGGCAACCCCAGATAAATAAAGAGACTAAGCCGGAAGGAAAATGAAAGAATGAATAATATAATATAATATAATATAATATAATATAATATAATATAATATAATATAATATAATATAATATAATATAATATAATATAATATAATATAATAATGCCCATTATGATGATAACATCAAATAGATGATAATAATAATAACAATAACAACTATTATTAGAGGTAAAGGTGTAGTAAGTGTCCAAAAACTATTGGAGACCACTAACAAAAACAACATGCACTGAATGTTCTGGAGTGATGATGTGTCCACAGTGATGAGCATTGACACATTAGAGTCAGAAACGCTCCAGCGCTTCCAGAAGGCCAGGATTCGGGTCTGAGGGCCACTTGATAAGACGAGAGGGAAACGTGACAGGAAATGGGATTTGTTCAGGTTCAGCGATCCACTTAAAGCTTGCTAGAGGAGAGCACTCACTAGTGTCCCATTAATTGAGCATAATTAGCAGGAAAAGCGAGTGACTGATGTGTGATATGAAATGGGTTCACGTTGAGGTGACACGCTTGTTCTTGTTTGAAATGTTTCGAAACGACCTTACAGGCCTACAGTAATTGTCAAACCTTTCAAGGTTTGCTGATTTCGCATAATATGTAAAAATCATCGTGTCTTCATCTGGAAAAATCTATTCCACACAGAAGGAAGCTCAGTTTTCAGTCATGAGGTTTTCCGCTTTAGTTGCTGACGCTTTGATCCACTGTGATTCATGAAGAAAATAAATAACATTTTAAGATTTAATGACAGGATTTTTTTAAATGCACGCTTTTAATTCTCTTGCAAAGAGGAGAGATGGTTGGCGGATTATTTTTAGTAATTCTATGAACATCAGTGGCAGATTCCTATGTATATACTGGCAACATTGTGGCACAGGTAGTGCTGTCGCCTCACTGCAAGAAGTTCGCTGGTTTGAGCCTTGGCTGGGTCAGTTGGCGTTTCTGTGTGGAGTTTGCATGTTCTCCCGCGTTCCCGTGGATTTCCTCCAGGTGCTCCGGTTTCCCCCACAGTCCAAAGACATGCAGTACAGGTGAATTGGGTAAGCTAAATTGTCCGTAGTGTATGGGTGTGAATGAGAGTGTATGGGTGTTTCCCAGAGATGGATTGCAACTTGAAGGGTTTATGGCATCATGGCAAAATAAATTTGTTGTTAAAACTATTATAATTTAAATGAGATGAAAAATCTTCTCTCCACTAAACAGCACTTGAAAATATTTTTTATATAATTAAAATTTTACAGGAGCACTAATAATTTTATCTTCAACTATATACACTGACCGGCCACTTTATTAGGTACACCTTACGAGTACCGGGTTGGACGCCCTTTTGCCTTCAGATTTGCCTTAATCCTTTGTGGCATAGATTCAACAAGGTACTGGAAATATTCCTCAGAGATTTTGGTCCATATTGACATGATAGCATGATGCAGTTGCTGCATATTTGACGGCTGCACATCCATGATGTGAATCTTCCGTTCCACCACATTCCAAATGGTGATCTATTGGAGTTCAGGTGACGGTGGAGGCCATTTGAGTACAGTGAAGTCATTGTTCAAGAAACCAGTCTGAGATGATTTGTGCTTTATGGCATGGAGCGTTATCTTGCTGCAAGTACCCATCAGAAGATAGGTACACTGTGGTCAGATTGAGATGGTCATGGTCAACAACAATACTCAGGTAGGCTGTCGCGTTGACATGATGCTCAATTGCTACTAAGGGGCCCAAAGTGTGCCAAGAAAATATCCCCCACACCATTACACCAGCAGCAGCAGCCTGAACCGTTGATAGAAGGCAGGATGGACCCATGCTTTCATGTTGTTTACACCAAATTCTGACCCTTCCATGCGAATGTGGCAGCAGAAATCGAGACTCATCAAACCAGGCAATTTTTTTCCAATCTTCTGTTGTTCAATTTTTGGTGAGCTTGTGCGAATTGCAGCCTCAATTTCCTTGTTCTTTTCTGACAGGACTGGCTGTTCTCTGTAAAGCCTAGAGATGGTTGTGTGTGAAAATCCCAGTAGATAAGCAGTTTCTGAAATACTCAGACCAGCTCGTCTGGCACCAACAACCATGCCACATTCAAAGTCACTTAACTCACCTTTCTTCCCCATTCTGATGCTTGGTTTGAACTGCAGCAGATCATCTTGATTGTGTCTACATGCCTAAATGCGTTGAGTTGCTGCTATGTAATTTGTTGACTAGAAATTTACGTCAACAAACAGTTGGACAGGTGTACCTAATAAAGTGGCCGGTGAGTGTGTGTGTGTGTGTGTGTATATATATATATATATATATATATATATATATATATATATATATATATATATATATATATATATATATATATATATATACATACACACAGATTGGATTTACAATTTATGTTAAAACATCATCTTTATTTTATTCTGTAAACTACTGATGATATTTCCTCCAAATTTAAAATGTGTAGAGGAGAAGTCTATATTTGGTGGAATATTTTTCTGTCATAAACAATGCAAACATGTATTATTCTGAACAACTGTCATTTTTGAAGGCAAATAAAGTAAAACATGAGTAAAACCTGCTTTTAGATTTTTATAGAATAAAAACAAATATTAACTTTGCTTCAACCCACACTAAACAAATCTAATGAAACAGACCGTTGTGATCTCTTGATTATTTCCCAGTTTGAAGTATATGAACCAAATTAAAATGCTTTTTTTTAATAATTTATTCTTGCAATGATGTATTAATTAAAAATAAATAGACATTCAGAATAAAATAAGTTCAAGGTTTTTCTCTACCAATGTCACTTAAATGTGTCTTCTTCTTACCCCAAGGAACATTAACCATGTTCATTAGTTAAATTTTCAAAGATGAAACAATATAAACTTTTCATAATCAAAAATAAAAAAGGGAAAGGAAAATACCTACAATAAAATAAATATGAATATAAAAATGTGTGCCAGGAGAGGTAGAAATATAAAAATAATTTTGCAGTCATATAATGAATATCAAATAAATACGTGATAAATTCACAATAAAGGATGTTTACTGCCGTTAGTTAAAACCTTTCAAGCAAATCTTTCTCGGTAATAATTATTGCAGTGCAACACTGACATCTATTGGCAGCAGATGATAACAGTAGCTACTCAAATTTATTTTCACAATCAATTTACTTTTTCAGCCAGTAGGTGTCACTATAACTACACAATTAATTACTTTGAAATTAAAAATAAAAGGCTCGTGTGAATTTATGTTAGCAAAACAGAACCTTATATTTTATTGCACACCTTTTTGTGTAATCTTATAATTATATAGGGAATGATATAGTGTATGTACATATATAGCCTATGCTTTTTATGCCCTATTTGTGTTGTACTTTTGAAGTGTAGCATAATTTATCAGTAGATAGCTAATGGTCATAGTGCAATACACTTGAATAAAGGATTCTACTTGCAGTACGTCTACAGGGGAAGACGTTTAGAGAAATCTATTAAACGATGTTCGTCACTTCACTGTTGGTCTGTTTGACAGGGAGACCTTCATTGCTTTCTAAATGATGTGTTTCTGGAGGCAGAGAGCTAAATTACTTTTCAGATGCCAATTTTGGAAGAGAAGCTGGCAGCGATAGTCTGGCACTACCTACGTGATTGAATGCTCAGCATATCAATGACCTTGTTTAAAGCAGAGCTGGAATTCAGCTCACAAAGACATCCTTATTGCAATGAGAACAATGTCATCGACCCACATTTGGATTGAACAACTTATTAAGTCCTGTTAGGATGGGAATTTTTTAAAGACATGTACTACATGACTACCCAAACGATGCTCAAGAAAGCTATGAATGATGCTTAACATCAATATTTTTACATTAATATGTTTATTTTAATGACTGTTATCCTAATAAAAAAACTACGTTGCTCTCTTCTGAGATTTAAAACACGTCCTTTGTTCAAGTTCAGTTTTGATAAGCGGCTTTTTTATACCAGCTTAAATTCGTAGCCATTTTTAGTTACTACGGTTTCGTTTTTGAGAGGAAAAAAAGCGAGGCCCCAGCGAGGATCGAACTCGCGACCCCTGGTTTACAAGACCAGTGCTCTAACCACTGAGCTATGGAGCCGTGTTAACGTGCCGAGTCAGGCTAACAGATAATAAAGGCGCTTTTACATCCACGAAAAGCGTCTGATTATTAGACGAAATGTAGAATATTGTTATTGTTTTCAATATTATGTATTAATCATAAAACCCTATTCTTCAGATGTTTAACTAGCAACGAGTAATAAAGTTAAATATTATCTCTACAAAAACAAACGCTTGCTTAAAAAGGATAAGGTTTGCTGGGTTTGCAGACTCCTACTGTAACGATAGGATTAGAGTAACGTTAACTTCCAACCAGCATAATATTAAAATAGTATGTTTAATTAAAATATAATTAGTTTGCTACACTAGTAAACAAATACTTAAATACTCTCTTAAATAAGTAGCTACGATTGCCATTTGTTGTTGGTTATGTTAATTTAGATCAGGGGTGGCCAAACTTTTTTTTTTTTTTTTTTTTTAGGAATTCGGGCCAAAAACCAAACTCGATTGAGGGCCGTGGGTCGAAGGTAAAAATATAAAGCTGTATCACAAAGTTTCCATGAATAACGTCCTTGGTTATTTAAAAAAATAAATAGATAACATTACTTTAATCATATTAACTAATCCATTGTATATTTTTTACTCTTTAATGAACCTATTACAAAGAAAACATAAGAATTCCATTCATAACACTATGGAGTTTAACACAGAATACACTAGTCAAGCTGCACCTTGATTTGCTCACTGAAGACTTCTGAATTGTGCTCAATCCACAGAGCAAACAGTATGTTCATGAAAAAATGGATTAATTTACAACATTTAATTGAAACATTTAATCAGAGAAAGTCTTTTTGTAGCTTAAAAATAAAACTAACAAATGAAAACCTACGTTAAATTAGAAACAACTGTGTATTAAAAGCATTAACCCCAACCCTCCCCAAAATTCTCCTTCTCTTCTCAGATGGGATGGGAGGCTATATTAAAGGTTACAATGGGCCAACTTTGGCCCATGGGCCCTAGTTTGGGCATCTCTGCTTTAGATGGTATGTCCTGATCATATTCTTAGGTCCTTTGGTTCAGCAGTTCCCAACAGGGGCCCACAAGGGGGCCTCAGCAAGCTCTGTGGGGCTTTGCGTCATATTTAAAAAACATTTTAGCAGTGTACAATTTTGGAGAACGAAGCTCCAAACATTTTGGGTCTCAGCGCTAGCAATACTGGAAACACGAAATACAGGAAATACCAAGGTAGTTACCTGAACTATGGTTTTATTCCACTTTCTTGAAGCAAAGAGTCCCCGACCCAGCCACAATGTATTATCTGTGCCAAAGTTCTAGCTAACGATTGCATGAGACCATCCAAATTAATAAGATATTCGCAGACGACTCAACCCCAATACCGCGGCAATCCCAGAGCATTTTTTTGCAAAACAATTGACACACACCCACAATGAGATGAGGGACATCACAGCTACTGACAAGACTTTTAAAAAAATTGGCAACTAATATCAAGCCAATTTAAAGGCCAAAGGCTTATGTTTTTCTGTTACAAATGGCCTACTGATGTTTTGCTTTTATATTTTACATTAGGCTATTATTTTTGCATAAAAATATCTAGATATAGTAATAAACACAGTTTATTTGAAAACAACAGTTTCTTTCATCCTTACTGCAAATTTTTATGAGCGATAATATCACAAAATGAGGGCCTTACAATATTTTCCAGTGAAAAAGGGGGTGTCAGGCAAAAAACAGTTGGGAACCACTGCTTTAGTTCACCCAAAAATTACTCAGTCAGTTACACAGCCTACGCTTGTTTCAAAACCTGTTAATATCAAACTGTGTAGGCCTTTGTCAAGCTAGTTTCCGATTAGTTCCAACATTCTTTTAAATCTCATCAGTGTTCACCAGAAAAAGAAATCTCATACTTAAAGGAGAGAAGGAAATGCTTAATCAATGGTCATTCAATGTTTTGGCTGAGTTTTAAGTTGTATTGTGAGTGTGAAATGCTGCTGTTTTGTATGTATATAATAAACAACCATTGACAGTTTATAGTTTCAGATTTATTGGTGAACAAATGATGCTGTCACAGAGGTTAAGCAGTGATCACATTTGTAAGAGAATACAATTTAGTTTATTGATTCAGACATAAGCATACACATAGGTCTGTGAATTTAAGCATCAAACTATAAATATTTTGTTATAATTAAAACCAAATTCAAATATTATGTTTTATTAGCCTGTACTGCAGTTGGTAAGGGTGAGGTAGACCTACAGTTAAAGTCAAAAGTATTAGCCCCCTTCGAATTTTTTTCTTCTTTTTAAAATATTTTCCAAATGATGTTTGACAGAGCAAGGACATTTTCACAGTATGACTGATAATATTTTTTTCGTTTAGAGAAAGTCTTATTTGTTTTATTTTGGCTAGATTAAAAGCAGCTTTTAGTTTTTTAAACACCATTTTAGGCACAATATTATTAGCCCCTTTAAGCTATATTTTTCTCGATAAACTACAGAACAAACCATCGTTATACAATAATTTGCCTAATTACCCTAACCTGCCTAGTTAACCTAGTTAAGCCTTGAAATGTCACTTTAAGCTGTATAGAAGTGTCTTGAAAAATATCTAGTCATATTTTATTTACTGTCATCATGGCAGAGATAAAATAAATCAGTTATTACAGATGAGTTATTAAAACTATTATGTTTAGAAATGTGTTGAAAAAATCTGCTCTCCATTAAACAGAAATTGGGGAAAAAATAAACAGGGTGTCTAATAATTCAGGGGGGCTAATAATTCTGACTTCAAATGTATGTGCCACAACTAAATGGTTCTTTTCAGAATCTGTTAAGGTCATTGCAGGCTGGCAACTGAATTTCCACACACTACCCCTGCGTCTTCATAATGCGCACAGTTGTGAGTGCCAATCCCAGCATGCTGACAGTCCAAAAGAGTTTCCTCCGTCCCTTCGCACTGCACATCATCCAGAATAATCTTCAGCCCTGTTCCCTCTCCAAACTCTGCGTGCTTGGCAGCTTTAAGTGCATGGAGGAACCCGAGCTGCCGACAAACCACCACGGCGTTCTTGGTGTTCCAGAGGTCGTCACAAACGGTCCCCCATTCTCCATTAGCGTAAACCTCAACCCTTCCACGATCCCTCTGTCCCTCTTCATCCCCAACCAGCCTCACTGCTCCGTTCTTGTGCTTGCCCTTCCTGCGCCTGCCCTTCCGCTGTCTGGATGTCCTGACAGGTTTGGGTGTAGTAGGGGTGAATGGTGTTGTGGTGATCTGCCCATCTTCCTCCCTAAAGTTGTCTAGCAGCTCCCGAAGCCAGTCTTTTGTGGTAACAAGAGGAGGTTCCTCTGTGTTTGATAGTTTGGGCTGCTTTGTTGGAATATGGACTCCTATCAGTGCTGTTAAAAGGAGGATTTATAGAGAAATCAATTACTCAGTTATGATAGTATAGAGTTAAACAGCATTGAGTCCTAAAAGAGATAGCATTTTTGAATGTTCTAAAGTCAGTAAAAGGTGCTGCATGTAAGTTTTTGAATTTTCTAAAGCATAAAAATACCATAATGTTTGCAGATATAACATGATAAGTGAACATTCTTGTTTATCTGAAAAACAATGCTGAACTCAGATATTCTGCTTTGAAAATGTGCTTTCCGTGGAAAAATGTCATGTAATGCAGTGCTTCTCATTCTGAGACCTACTTTATAGCGTATATATCATTCAGGCAGTGAAGATTATTTGATTTTTAAAGAAAACAGACCTCAAACTCGCTGATTTTGTAAAGGCATACAGTTCATGGGAAGCGTTTGAGCCAGGTTACTGACAAATTAAAAGTCCTTCTGCATTGTTCTGCATATACCCTATTCAAAATCTAGGATATACAAAAACTCCTTTTAATATGAAAAAATATTCCTTCTATCATGTGCCATTGCTTTTATTTAGAACACTATTTATATCAGCTTTTAGGCTCGAGACTCGCTCCTGTTGGCCATCTGGCAACCGGCCCTTGCGTATGTTTTGATCCAGGAATGGAAAACCTAGTTTAACCACAAGCTTAGGGCGTACTCACACTATGTACAGTTGCCTCGAACTGGGCCAAAGCACGCTTGTCCCCCCTCCCGTCTCCCCCAACGGCCCGCACTCACATTACAGTCGGGCCTCGGCACGGTTACGTCATCATTTCTCTAGTTATTTTGCTTTAGACCTTAGGGATGCGGTGACATGCACTCAGATATTTCGCTGAACAGATCCGCCACTTTTAACGCTCATAAACAATCATAAAGCCCTCGTGCTGCAGGAATTAGGAGGTTTGCTGAAGGTGTGCAGCTGTCGTGCAGTGAGGGGTTTGCGTATTTAATAAACTACGGCAGTTTGCGTTCAATGAACAGTAAGAATGATTAATTAATCCATATGAAACAGTCCCTTAAAAGTCAAGTCTCGCTTTCAGTTTCGGACTTTGGCGCGTTGTGCACTCACACACAAGCGTACCACACACAAGTAAGCATAATGGTGATGCTGACGTGGTCCGATTGCCATGTACTGTAGTTCATTTACGGCATGATTTTAATATTTGATTCTAAAGATGATCATGAAAAACAAACTTTTTTATTTTCCTTTTTTCTATAATAAGCTTCAGGCTGGGCCTACAAAAAATACCATCCCTGTAGAACACTATGGCATATCTGATGAAAAATTCTTAATCTATTGGCTACATTACTTGATAAGAAAAACACACTTTTAGTTGAACAGGTTTCCTAGATTTCTAAAGATTTTAACTAAAAGGCTTACTTACTTTCTTTTGGCTCAAATGGTATAATGTTGCTTTTAACCCGAACTGAATGTGGTTCATAATGACATTTTCCTGGAGGTGCACGTCTGTAATAAAGTTAAAATAAAGTTAACATTTTTTAAAGAAAGAACATTTTAGATTTAATACCAGTTAAGCACAAAACATATCCATGATGTTCTCGTTTTTACTTTATTTTAATGATTTAGGCATCACATTATAATGATCACGTAGAAAGTGAGTTTTCATACTAATATCATGTTGCCTGCACATTGTTTATGTCTTGGGGCTACACTTTTGAAACAGTTTAACTTCATGGATTGGCCCAACTCACATCTATTGTGTCTCACTGTAACCTAGAAATTAGCGTAGTGCTTTGCCAGTCGTAATTTTATAGAATGAGCGATACATTACAGCAACTCATATTGCTGCGAACACAGCCCTTTTTTGTCTTTTGAGATCAAAATCTGTCAGGAGGCAACACAAGCTGATCTTTGCACACCATAAGACAAGTAATTATGAGTGATAAAAATATATATAGATATACCTTGAGGGGTCAACAATCTTATACACAACACCCGTTGGAGATGTTGCACTTGGTATTTCAGTGGACATAAAATATAGTTCACCTGGTCACACGGAATACAGGATAAGTCACATTAAATAGTGATCAAATTCATTTAAAAATCATGAATAGTGTTTGTCCACGAGCAGGATATTCATGCAGCATTTAAAAAGTGCAATTGTATAGATAATCTGGATACATACCTGCCTCATCCTCTGCAAAGGATATGATGTATGGATAGTAATTATTGATGAGTCCTGGAAATGAACAAGTCAGACCTATACCCATGCAAATCTCATTGTATTCCCAGTTGCCAGTCTGTCTGTTCTCCTTTAAACTCATCAGACGTCTGTGGGAATTCAAATAGTAAACATTTTGTTTGTAATTTCGTTACAGCAAAAATCAGTAACATTATTATTATTATTGAAATATTATTAAAAGTAAGTTTTTAAGTTAGGAATCATTAACATTTGTTGATCTGATGTTTAAGAAACATTTAATTTTCTTTTCTTATTTTTATTTTATTTATTTATTTTGACAAAAATTGCAATTACTCCAAAGGTTTAGAGAGCCCCTATTATGGGTTTTTGAAAATGACCTTCCCTACAGTGTGTAACACAACACTAAATGAATGTAAACATCCAGCTGAGGTTTAAATCTGAAAGTGCACCGTGTTTAAAACTAAAAACTAAAATTGATTTTTTTAATGAAATAGTCGACTCAGAGTCGAATAAATGAATCGAGTCGGGTTCAGATCTTTTGCTTGAACGTGATATTGTACATCACTGAATATGAAGTGCTGGCTCTGGTAAAACGTGAACCCCTTTCCCTTCAGACACTAGAGGAGCGCAGGCGATCGCTGGACTGATCACGAAGACGACGATCACTGACAGATGGAGATTTAGCGTGGGTAATAAAGGGTTAAAGTCCATTTTCACAACAATACCACAGTAATGCCAACCTAGTGCTGCGTTTGTTCTTGTCATTTCTCTGATGATTGATACAATAGCCTATGCTGCAGCACGGGAGTCGCTGGGCGTTTGCTATTAAAGGAAGGAGCAGCAAAGACTATTATGTATGAGACTTTGTCAGACTTTGACAGGGACTTTGTCAGTAACTGTTACAGGACCAGTTTCTTCTTCATGCTCATCATAACATGTTAGTGTAATTAAAATTGCTGCCTCGTTTTGTGTAGTTTGCAAAATATGTGTTTATTTGTGTGTTATAGGGCCACACTGAATCTGCGCGTGCAGAATTACGCAGATTTTCCACAGATTTTAATTTGTTTATTTACTTGTTTACTTAAATGTGTGTAAATCTATATTTATTTAGTTTACTAAATTAATTACAGTAATATTATTGACTAATATGAAAATGTTCATCTGATTTATGTACAATACAATTTGTACAGTAATATTTGAGACTTGCTTTGTTTACCAAATAAAGTGAATCTAATTGAATTTGCATTTTAAACATTAAATAAAAGTTAAAAGATATTACTTTTTATTTCACATATTAAGGTTTTAGTTATGATACTCTCAAAAAAATTGCGCAGAAATCCACAGATTATTACCAAAATTCTCTGCAGAAATAGCAAAAAATCACCGCAGATTCTGTCTGTCCCTAGTTATAAGTTGTAATTACTCCACGTGGCGTGTAATCACTTATCTATTATAAGTTGAAAATTACCCTTACCGATTTAAACTTGTTTCTGAATTCATGATCCTCTACTGTTTGTTGCTATGGCCACCATCAGCTGTTCATACACGCGTGGCGCTGTCAAATTTCAAAATAGTTCAACTTTAACCACTTTGTGGATTAATACTGAATGTCGTTAGACATTTTGGGAGACCCCCAAAACCAAAATATGACCTTTTATCATGCAAAATAGTGGCTTTTCAAATGGTTATGATATGTTCTTTGTCTAAACACTATCAGTCAAAACAGTACAATTTTTGAACAGTAAGATTTTTGATGTTCTTTTAAGACATCTCCTCTGCAGACCAACCCTGCGTTTATTTGACCCATAAACACACTGCAAAAACAGTAAAGAATTAAATATATTTACAATATTTAAAATAACTATTTCCTTTTGAAATTGATTTCAAAATGTAAAAAATTTCTGTGATTTTAAAGCTGCACTTTTAGCATCACATGATCGTTCAGAAATCTTTTAATATGGTGATTTGTTGTTCAGTTTTGTACTTTCTGTACTTTGGGTTCGACAGCAAGAAAAGATGTTTAAAAAAAACAAAAAAACATTTAAAATCAAACTATTCCAAAACCTTTTAGAATATATATCATAACTCACCCACTCATGAAATCTCCAAATATGTACAAGCCATTTAAATTAGGATTTTCACAGCCTCTGTACACATATCCACCAGTGACAGATTTACCCATTTTGTGTGGATATGCGTAAATTGGAAGAACATCGTCTAGAAGTAAAAATTATAGGCGTACTGGGTTGAAAACGGCACTTATCCATACAAACAAAATCAATATTTTTCTACTTTATATTAAGAATTTAAAGGACAGTCATTGGTAGTGCAGTAACAGTATTCCTACCTAAGGAACTGTTGGCGCAAAGTTTTTTGTCATAACAAGAGAAGCCTTCTTTTGCTCTCCAACCATAATTCCGGCCCTTCTCCACAATGTCCACCTCCTCATACTTATTCTGGCCCACATCCCCACAAAAGATTCGTCCTCGTCCCTCCTTGGTTATCGGATCTCCTCTGTCTACCGAACATCTCCACATGTTCCTCACACCATAGGCATACACCTCTGGCCGAGCTTTGGGTTCATGCACAAACGGATTGTCCGCTGGGATTCTATACAGTGGCCCTCGTTCATTGTCATCTACATCAATTCGAAGAACCTTTCCCAAAAGTGCAGATCTAGCAAAAACATCCAGAGATGGAAGATGATCACCAATCTGTCCTTTTTGTGCAATAACTAAATATTCAAGGAATGTTAGCTAATCATTTTAACATACTTGTTCTGAGCATTTCCAAATTTCCCAAATGGATCTCCTGCCATTCCGCCATCCCCAGTGAAGATGTATAAGTATCCATCATCGGCGAAGAGAAGCTGCCCACCATTGTGATTAGAAGCAGGTTCGTCGATCTCTAAAATGATTCTGATAAGGCATGAAGACAACGTGAGTAATAATGGACACTATATTGATATTAATGGTTTCATGAAGAATCTGGCATTCTTTTGCACACAACATTACCTAAAAGGGAAAATTAGTGCATCGTACTGAATATATAATATGTAAAATTATATTAAATACATAATATGTAATCTCTCATGTGTCCCAAAAATGTGATAGTGAGTTTTCATCTCAAAATTCTTCACAGCCGCCTAATTTACAGAGGAGGGAGGTGCTTTTACAGTCTCTACCTCAGTTAATCCAGCAAAGCAAAGTAAATATCTGCATATGTGCTTAAATATTGTGAGTATGAACTTATTGTAAGTATGAGTTTGCATTCTCCCAGTGTTGGCGTGGGTTTCCTCCGGGTACTCGGGTATCCCCCACAGTGCAAAGACATGTATAGGTGAACTGGATAAACTACACAACTAGCCGTAGTGTATGAGTGCATATGTGAATGTGTGTTTCCCACTACTAGGTTTTGGCTGGAAGGGCATCCGCTGTGTAAAACAAATGCCGTAAGTTATTCCGCTGTGGCGACCCCTGATAAATAAAGGACTAAACTGAAGGAAAATGAATGTATGAATGAAATGCAGGACTAACATTAAGGCATTTGTGGGAGCTCATAAACAGTGCTCCCTGAATCTGATTTAGATTACTCAATTTGAAATGGAACTTGTGCTTTATCAATTGTAGAAAAACATAATGTGACCCCTTTAAAATATTTCTCACATTAAGAACTTTAAGATTTTTTTCTTTTGGCAACCCAGAATTGTTCTACTGCACTGAAATCAAAGTCATATTTTAGCACCTTTATTTTTAGGAATGTGTTGCCAAAAAAAAAAAAAAACAGCTGCTCACCTCTCTGAAGTGTGATCCACCACATTCATATCCGTAGAAGAGATACGGAACTCACTGATACGGATTCTCTCATCAAAGCCCACTTCGACAGAGTAGTAGACATACAGTTTCCCATTGTATTTAAAGCGGGGGTGAAAGGTGAGCCCCAAAAATCCTCGTTCATCACCTTCCCATGGAGATGTCAACACGGCTTTTGTGATGTTTAGAAAGGGCTTTTCAAGCTTTGATTGATCTGGAAGGTACACCCAGACCAGGCCAACTTGTTCGGCAACAAAAAACCTGTGTGTGCCATCATTGGCATGAACCATGGCAAGAGGATTTCTGAGTCCATTAGCTACCTCTTCCAAACATAACTGTAAACAGCCCTCAGAGTCTGCTGCAGTGCGGCCCAGATTTTTGTTCAAATGTTCATTACTCAGCAAATGAGGATAGCAGTAATCTGGGTCGTCCAGTTCTAAATACTGACAAAGCTTGCGTTGGTCATGCTCAAGTTCTGCAAGACGTGGATCGTCAGACAATAAGGTAAGAAAAGACCTGCACTTGGAATGGAATTGAGCGCAGTAGTCTGGACAGAGTCCAGGTATTGTCCGTAAAGGCGTACTGGGGTCTTCGGCATCAAACAAGTGAGCAGCATATGGAGAACATTCCTGAAGACAAACAGAGGGGGGATGGAACTGAATTGTGCCACTCTTAAACAATGTACTTGACTAGTCATGTCTGCCTTTCCACATGCAACACTCTGAAAGACCACAACCACTTAAACCTCAAGGTAGTGTTTACAGCAAACCACTCTGCATTGGGGTAGAAGTAACCCCAGAAGTCCCTATTTGACCCCCTATAGCTTAATTACGTAAGCTACCAGTTGCAAAACATAGACTCTATGTTAAGACTGTCTTTTAAAAAGACAAATGACTCAAGTAATGAATTCAAGACATTAACATAAACAATATTCCCTAAGATATCGCTCACATTGCAATGTCATTGAATGCAAAAATTAAAACAGTTACTAAATATAAAAAAAATATATATATTTCTACTAAAAACATTATCCTTTAAAAGTAGGTTTTTATGAAAAATGTTCCTTTCGTTGTGGTGATGATGAATACTTTGCTCCAAATGATGTCATCAGCGCAAGATACTACACTCTCAGAAATAAAGGTACGTGATCTGTCACTGGGGTGGTACCTTTACAAAAGGTACAAATTTGTACATAAAAGGTCCATATTAATACCTCAAGGGTATATATTAGTACCAAAAAAGTAAAAAAAAAAAAACCTGTGACAGCTCTCATAGCTTTATTTTTAAGATTGTACACTTATATATACATAGTTGAAGTAAGAATTATTTGCCCCCCTGTGTATTATTTTTTTCTAAATTTCTGTTTAACGGAGAGCAGATTTTTTTTCCTACATATTTCTTAACATAATGGTTTTAATAACTCATTTCAAATAACTGATTTATTTCATCTTTGCCATGATGACAGTAAATAATATTTGACTAGATATTTTTCAAGAAACTCCTATACAGCTAGTGACATTTAAAGGCTTAACTAGGTGAATTAGGTTTACTAGGCAAGATAGGGTAATTAGTGAAGTTATTGTATAACGATGGTTTATTCTGTAGAATAAGAAAAAAAACTTAGCTTAAAGGGGCTATTAATTTTGACCTTAAAATTATAAAAATAATAATAAAAAAACTGCTTTTATTCTAGCCGAAATAAAACAAATAAGACTTTCTCCAGAAGAAAAAAATATTATCCGACACACTGAAAATTTCCTTGCTATGTTAAACATCATGTTGGAAATATTTAAAAACGAAAAAGAAACCAAAGGGGATAGATAGATGTAGATATATAAATGCACATTTCAATATACTTTAGTTTCAGATTTTGTTAACAGTGGTCAAAATAGTGCCCTAGTGACGTCATTTGCCCTATTTCTGTGTTTCAGTTTGCAAGGCTGACAGTGTTGGACATCATTGTTGACTATTTATGGCTGCGGTACGTGTTGAGAGGCAGACATGCAACGGGTTGAGTACGTACATTACATAGAAAACGGAACACTTTGTGATTTAGACTGAACATACCTGACACAGCAGATCCTGCACGTACGAGGCACAGTTCGAATATCCATAATAATCAAAGTTATCCATTACCCGATAGTATTTTTTCATCAGTTCTTGGTCTCTTGCATAGTCACAGCATCCAAAGTTTTTATACATTTGACAAAACTGAAGCTCCTGTTGAGGCTGAAAGGGGGGTTTAAAATCCAAACATTGCGGATGCAGGATCGCAGGTGCGATCCAAAACGCAGACAAATAAAATAAAATAAACGGCGGTTGCCATATACGGCCAAAAACGTCGCAAAAATACCACATAACGCTCAAAGCCTGGCTGCCAACTTCAGATACATGGAAGTAAAAGTTATGCAAGAGGATAGTCTTCTCGACGCGTGTCCTCACTGACTTATGTAGTCGTGCACTTTGCCCTGATTTTAATGATCAACCATTACCAAACAAATTCACGTCCTATTTACTGTGTAGCGACCTTGCAAATCTAAAACTAAACCATCTCCTTCACATTTGACTTTCGAGACGTCATGTCTTACATCCTGAGCAGATGTGAGACACACATACAGGTCCAAGCCGCAATTCTCCGACTGTAATTCATGTCTAGCAAGCGTTGTTATGCGGCAGTTGCCATTAGAAACGACAAAAAAGCTTTCCGCGGGTTTTTGGGTTTTGTAACCCTTTAAGCTCATTTTTATAGACTCAAAACATGCTTTACATTCACGTAAAATGTTAACACGTGTCAAAACTTACGAATTTCAAAAGTCTTCAAAGAAGTAAATGAATGTCGGATTGCTTTAAAATATGGTTCAAAGTAGTTCACTGGAATGTGCTTTTTGGGTGCAGATACATTTATGAAAAGAGCATGGCAGCACTAATTTTAATAAGTTTTTATTGCATTAACATGACAATTTAAAGAGAAAATATGATTAATGTCTATTGTTATGATTATTGTTATTATTTTCTAGGCTACAAAACCCACTAATAATGAAAGCACAATGAGTCTGGGTAGCACACTGGCTATGAATGTACGGAAACTAAACGATAATCTTTCTTCCATCTGTTTTTGCTGTTATGCAATCAGTTTACCAGTAATATTTCAAAAACTTGGACATCCTCACTTTGTTCAGTTTATTTTTTATTCAGAACTCTTGTTTTGTTGAAAAATGGTTTCCTTATGTTTGATGTGCACAACTGATAATGGTAATGGTAATTTCAAACTGCATTTGTTAAATATATTCACTTCAATTTGATAAAATACTTTGGTCCAGATTTACTGACCTAATAGCCTAGATTGTGGAGTTTGTGTCCTTTTTTTAATGAGGACATATACAAGGAATGAAAGTAAAGTCAATCTCAGCAAATCAATGGCTTTGGATGCATACATTAAAAAAAAAAGAAAAAAAAAAGGACTTCAATAACAATAAATATACATGGTCAATGTCTGTTTACCCTTTAACTGCCCTACAAATAAAAATTTTTTGGATTGCATTTCTTAATAATAATAATAATAATAATAATAATAATAATAATAATAATAATAATAATAATAATAATAATAATAATAATTTCTTACATTTATATAGCGCTTTTCTAGACACTCACTTTACACAATGGGGGGAATCTCTTCATCCACCACCAGTGTGCAGCATCCTCCATAATGCGGCGGCAGCCATATTGCGCCAGACCGCACACCACACACCAGCTGATTGGTGGAGAGGAGACAGGGTGATGAAGTCAGTTATGATAAGGGGATGGTTAGGAGGCCATGATGGACAGAGGCCAGTGGGCAAATTTAGCCAGGATGCCGGGGTTAAACCCCTACTCTTTTTCAAAGGACATCATGGGATTTCTAATGACCACAGAGAGTCAGGACCTTGGTTTAACATCTCATCCAAAAGACGGCGCGTACTGAGCAGTATAGAGTCCCCTTCACTATACTGGGGTGTTAGGACCCACAGAACGCAGGTTGAGCTCCTCCTGCTGGGATGGAATTTTTTTCTAACACATGCCTCAATTTCTGAAATATCAACCACTACCAAATAGTTGATACATCAGTTTCATGTAAAAGTACCAGAATTAATACATATGCTATGAATAATATGAAGTATAAGACTAATTTATTAAAACATTTTTGAATTCTAAATCATCTTTATTTTTTGAAGTACAGTTGAAATTAGAAATATTAGCCCCCCACCCTGAATTATTAGCCCCCCTGTTTATTTTTTTTCCCAATTTCTGTTTAACAGAGAGATTTTTTTCAACACATTTCTAATAAAAATAGTTTTAATAACTCATTTCTTATAACTGATTTATTTTATCTTTTCCATGATGAGAGTAAATAATATTTTACTAGATATTTTTCAAGATACTTCTATACAGCTTAAAGTGACATTTAAAGGCTCAACTAGATCTAAAAAGGTTAAATAGGCAAGTTATTGTAAAAGTATGGTTTGTTCTGTAGACTATAGAAAAAATAAACAGCTATAAGGAGCTAATAAATTTGACCTTAAAATGATTTTTTTAAATTCTTTTGTTCTAGCCATAATAAAACAAATAACTTTCTCCAGAAGAAATAAATTGATCAGACATATTGTGAAAATTTTCTTGCTCTGTTAAACATCATTTGGGAAAAATTTTTAAAAGGAAAAAATTAAAGGGGGCTAATAATTATGACTTCAACTGTATGCAATAAAATAGTTTAGGTTCTCATTTAACATGTTTTCTTGTTTATTTTTTAAGGTAAAACCTAAATAAGGGTAGTAGTGCAACAGGAGGATGTTTTTTTTTTTTTTTTTTTTGTAAACCAGCAATGAATGTCTGTAAACCATTATTTTAAGAAATCATTTTTTAAAACGCCTTTATTCATTCATTCATTCATTTTCTTTTCGGCTTATTCCCTTATTAATCTGGGGTCGCCACAGCAGAACCAACCGCCAACTTATCCAGCATATGTTTTACGCAGCCGCAAGCCATCATCGGGAAACCCATACACACTTATTCCCACAAATACATACACTATGGACAATTTAGCCTACCCAGTTCACCTATACCGCATATCTTTGGACTTTGTGGGAAACCGGAGCACCCGGAGAAAACCCACGCAAACGCAGGGAGAACATGCAAACTCCACACAAAAACGCCAATTGACCCAGCCGAGACTCGAACCAGCGACCTTTCCTGCTGTGAGGCGACAGCCCTACCTACTACGCCACTGCGTCGCCTTTAACAGCCATTATTTAAAAGTAAAAAAGAAGGTCAGCCATTTGGTAGAGCAGGCAGGTAAATGTGCAGTGTTAAAACTGAACTATGGAAACCCAGTTTTAATCAAATCTATGTTGTAATTCACAGCCTAGATTTTTTGAAAGCAGGTTTTCTCGAATTAGTTTTGCAATCTTTGGGTCAGTTCCAGCTGTTATTTTTATGTAAGAGTCACTCAGCCGTTCCTGAGTGTTTCCAGCTGATTAATGAATGCATTTGCAGACACATTGAGTCATGTTAGCCGTTAGATGGCGATGTGTTCACACGACAGCATGGGAAGTGAGTAAATTCAGTACCCACGCAGATTAAAAGGGCATCTGCTTTTAAAAGGGTGAGATCATTTGATATTTAAATTTTCTCGCATTCATTCACATTACAGAATGTATTAACGCATGAATAGCCAATTTGGTGTTATTCTAGTCTTTGGTATCCACCGGAATGTTCCTGCCATAATGCTTCATTGTATAAATATAGGTCAAAAAATTGCAGAGCTTTATTATTAACAAAATGAAGCTCATTTGAATTCTCCCAGAAAGCTATTTTTAGAGCCGCGTTCACATGAAAATTATGAACAGCCTTTGAGAGCAGAGTTTAACTGATTCCCTATTGGCTGAAACATGCCTACCTCTCTTTACTTGTTTTCAACCCTATCATTTGTCATTCACACCTCTCAAGTGGTGTAATCAAGCACTTGGTACAACTTTAAATACCACCACATTATTGGCTTTATACGTAATGTGTCACTGACATTGCTAATGAATAGTGTGCTTTTCTTTAAAGCTTTTTAATCTGTTTAATCTTATCTGGCGATTTAATGTTTCAGTTAGAAGCCCCCTGGCCCCTATTTCATATCAAACAACATGCATGGTGGCAGAGCCCTTATCTTACATGCACAATTTAGCTTAAAACTACTGGAAAATAATATGTAGGCTTGTATTAGACATCTAAAATTGTACCCTAGTGATTAGTTTGCATTTTAGGCTGTGAGGGGCCTGTGGTGCAATGTGAGGGCTGCATAATTGTCAGCTTATTTAAATTAATGGTATCAGATTGTGAAATTCTGCATTCCTTCTGTGTGATTTTGAGATTACAATGAGCTGGATCCAATGCAATGTATTTCAAACTGTATTGTTTTCTTTATTCATTTAGATATTTACAACTTGGTAAATAATATTTAGTGACATAACATTTGTGAAATAATTGTATAGTGATGGGTACAGATTACCAATTGTGTTTTTTTCTATCCCAAGTGTATGAATCCCCATGAAAGTTTTCGATTTGTTTATTGTTTAAAAAAGTCTAATGAATAGCAGTTTCTGAGTAAAAATATTTAGCACCATTTTTGTTCAGTGTTATTTTTTAGAGATGCCCAAACTAGGGCCTACAGGCCAAAGCTGACCCATGGTAACCTTTTATTTAGCCTGCCATGCCATCTGAGAAGAGAGGGAGAATGTTTCAATTAAATGGTGTAAATTAATCATATTTTGTTTGAATGTTCATACTGTTACCCGACAATGCAGGGAATTTGATGTGCAAATCAAGTCAAGGGCAGATTCTGCTTGACTAGTGTATTCAGCATTGAACTCCACTGTGTTATAAATAATTTCTTATGTTTTTATTGCAATGAGTTATCATTTAAAAAGTTATTGCATTATATAATACAATTTAAATAAATAAACAATTTTAATGTTTTCAAAATTTTTAAAAAATATTATGAAATAAATTAGGAAGCCATGGCAACTTTGATGTAATATAGTCTGGTATTTACCTTCGGCCCATGGCTGTCAACTGATATTTGGTTTTTGGCCCTTCTTACGAAAAAGTTTGTATTTAAAGGCTAAATAATATATTCAGAAATATTTGTGCTAAATCACATAAAATCTAATATAACTTAGTTTTCATCTTTGGATGTAAAATGAAAAACTAAAAGCAAACAACACATCAATGCATAAAATAAAATATGGGTAAACAGAAATTAAAATAAATAAATACAATTCCTTTCTTTAGTATAATATTTTTCAGAAATTATCCAATATTTGCTCTTTTATGCAGCACATTTTTAGAAAGTTTTTATAAATGATTATAATTATTGTTATTTTAATCTTCAATTCATCTTTATTTATATAGCGCTTTTACAATGTAGATTGTGCCAAAGCAGCTTAACATAAAGTAATCATCATCATTATATTTGTTTCAGCTTTTAAGAAAAAAAATATTAAAAAGTGTCTTAAATCAAACTAGTATTTTTTTTCCTGAAATTCAACCCAGGTATTCATTCATTCTTTTATTTTATTTTCGGCATAGTCCCTTTATTAATCAGGGGTTTCCACAGCGGAATGAACCGCCAACTTATCCAGCATACATTTTATGCAGCGGATGCCCTTCCAGCCGCAACCCAACAATGAGAAACGCCCATACACTCTCATTCACACTCATACACTATGGCTAATTTAGCTTTTATAAATCACCTGTACCACATGTCTTTGGACTTGCAGGGAAACCGGAGCACCCGGAGGAAGCCCACGCTAACACGGGGAGAACATGCAAACACCACACAGAAATTCCAACTGACCCAGCCGGGACTCAAACCAGTGACCTTAGAGATGTGTTGAAAAAATCTTCCATCCGTTAAACAGAAATTGGGTAAAAAAAAATAAACAGGGCGCTAATTATTCAGGGGGTTTAAAAAAGACTTTGACTGTATGTTTATATTTAAATATACTATATTATATTTCAACCTTTCAATTGACTTAATTTCATTTATTCTTATAATGTTGCAATGTTTTATATTGAATTTTAACTTTGCCTTTTGATCCATTAAACGTGTCTAATATTTTCCTGCATTTGTGATTATTTTCTGTTTTCTTAATTTATATTTATACAATTCAGTTTTATAGCACTTTTATAAAGTACATT
Organism: Danio rerio; assembly: GCF_052040795.2. Classification (NCBI taxonomy): domain Eukaryota; kingdom Metazoa; phylum Chordata; class Actinopteri; order Cypriniformes; family Danionidae; genus Danio; species Danio rerio. The sequence goes on from NC_141037.1 coordinate 19,167,756, forward strand.
TATATTTAAATCTACTGTATTATGTTTCAACCTTTTAATTGACTTGATTTTATTTATTCTGGCAATGTAGCAATGTTTTGTATACAGTTAAAATCAAAATTATTAGCCCCCCTTTGTTTTTTTATTTTTTGAATATTTCCCAAATTATGATTAACAGAGCAAGGAAATTTTCACAGTATTTCTGATATTTTTTTTCTTCTGGAGAAAGTATTATTTGTTTTTTTTTTTACTTAATAAAAGCAGTTTTTTAAACAATAACTTGCCTAATTACTCTAATCTGCCTCGTTAACCTATTTAACAGAGTTAAGCCTTTAAATGTCACTTAAAGCTGTATAAAAGTGTCTTGAAAAAAATATCTAGTAAAATATTAATGACTGTCATCATGGCAAAGACAAAATAAATCAGTTATTAGAGATGAGTTATTAAAACTATTCTTTTTAGAAATGTGTTGTAAAACTCTCCGTTAAACAGAAATTGGGCGAAAAAATAAACAGAGGGGGCTAATAATTCTGACTTCAACTAGTATTATGTTAAATTCGCCTTTTAGCCGTCAAGCGCCCTCTATAGGAAAAGCCCTTTATATCAGCAGGCAATGCAGCGCTGACGACGTTGACGTCACTGAGCGTTGAGCTGAAGCGCAACTACGGGCGCATTTTCTCACCATTCATCTGCTCAGCGCTATCAGAAAGAGGAGATTCCAGCTCACGGGATTATGAAATAACCACAGAAAAGGATATTATATCAAACACTGTTTCTTTTTTGGGGGGTCAGTTACGCGAGCACTTCGTAGGGGTGTTCTTCTTTCATCTTTCTGATAACTGGATTAATTTGAATCATGAGTTTCATATTTCTCGTTCCGTTTACGCGAAGGAATGATTAATAAGTGACCTGATCTTTCGCGCAAGACCACTTTTTTAACTATAGGACTATGGCCAAAAACATTACAGACGTCTCGAGGGATGATTTAAGCAAGGTGTCGGATGAGGAACTGCAGAAATGTAGCAAAGAGGAGTTGCTGAGGAGACTCCGAAAAGTGGACGCCGAAAAGATGAACTTAATGCTGGAGCACGGCAACATGATGAAGGACGTCAACCGGAGATTGCAACTGCATCTGCACGAAATAAGGAGCTTGAAGGAGGTCAACCAGAAGCTACAAGAGGACAACCAGGAGCTCAGGGAACTGTGCTGCTTCTTGGACGATGATCGGCAGAAAGGGAAGAAGCTGTCCAGGGAATGGCAGAGGTTTGGGAGATACACTGCCAGCGTGATGTGGAAGGAGGTCGGCGTGTTTCAGCAAAAACTGAAAGAGCTGGAGAGCAATCAGGACAGTGTGATGAGGGAGAACTTGGAGCTCAAGGAGATCATCATCATGTTGGACGATGAGAGGAACGGAGCCGGATCCAGAAGCTCCATAGACAGTCAGTCGAGTCTGAGCAATCTGAATGGTGGTTCTGCCACTGTCAGGGATGTTGGGGATGGAAGCAGTACATCTAGTACAGGCAGTGCTGGAAGCCCTGATCACCACCACAGTCATATTCACAAGCCCACTGAGGGAAAGATCACGTCTATTAGGAGGTCTATGGATGATTTATCGACTAACCATCTTCTTAGAAACATACCGAATGGGCTGAATGGTGAGTTTGAGCTTTTCGATTGAGTGCTTTTGATGGAAAGCTTCTGAAAGTTTCATGTTCAGCTGTTTTCTTGATGAAGCAGTGTTTGAAGAAGTTAATTCAGTGGAGAAGGGATTTGTGATGAATGCAAAACTTCAGGAGTGTTGGTTTGGTAGAATGAACATGAGGTAGCTTCAAGCACAAAAAGCGAAACATTTATGCCACAAATCAAGAATTTAAAAAAGTTTTCGTGAAACATGGGCATTTAATGAAAAGTGTGAAAAAATCTATTTGTTTTAAAGGGATAGTTCACCCAAAAAAGGTCAATTTACTCACCATTCATTCATTAATTCATTCATTCATTCATTCATTCATTCATTCATTCATTCATTCATTCATTCAATCAATCAATCATTAATTTTCTTTTTGGCTTAGTCCTTTTATTAATCAGCGGTCACCACAGCAGAATGAACCGCCACTCACTATTCCCAGCAGGCACAGGACGTCAATATGACGTCAGATTGACATTGTACCCGAACGTTGTGGGACGTTGCATTTTGTTTGGAAATGAAAATCAGGCCGATATCAATGTCCACAAACATTGCATTTTGAAGCTTTCCAACACAACCTAAAAACAACCGAATATCAACGTCAAATGATTTTACAGCTTGGCGTTGTGACTTTACCACTTTGACGTCTATTAGATGTTGGATTTTGGGTGCCGTACCTGACAAATAAATGTCAGTATTTGAGGTCAATATGACGCTGGATATAAATGTTGGCTCAGTTGGATTTTAGTCACTTTCTAACACAACCTAAAATCAACCAAATATCAACATCATTTCACGTCATTATTGGACATCAAAATAACATTGTTCTGAGATGTTGGTGACCTAAATGTAAACTAATATGAACGTCTTAGGCATGGGACGATAACCATTTTCAAAGTACAGTATACCACGGTTTGGACAAGTTAAGGTTTTAAAACTGTCAAAATTTCAGATATATCGTTCCTACAGTATGTGTATGATTTTTTTTTTTATTAACTTTTTTTGTTTGTTTGTTTTTTAGGACAATAGTATTTCCAGAAGATAAGATATCCAAAGATGCAGTTCTAAATTGTAATTTGTGTTTTTAAAACTAATGAACACATCAGAAGTCAATGATTTATTTGAATGATTTAGTCTGACATGTTTACTGCTCCAAAATATTTAAAATGTTTTTGAAAATAAAATATATTGCGTTCAAAGGGGGAAAAGTTTTAGTTTTTTACCTAGACAGATAAAAATAATATATTTTATAGCTGTGATCACAATATCGTGAAACCGTGATATTTATATCCAAGGTTATCATATTGTCAGAATCTTAAACCAGCACATGCCTATGTCTCATGATGTTGTGTGTCTGCTGGGTTCATTCTAGCTCAATTGGTTTCAAACCTTGAGTAAATTTTCTTTTTCTGCTGAACACAAAAGATATATTGAGTAATGTGAGAAACTTGTAACCATTGACTTCCAAAGTCAAAACAACAACAATTACTATAAAAGTTAATGATTATAGGTTTCCAACATTTTTCAGAATAACTTCTTTTTTGTTCAACAGAAAGATAAGGTTAGTGAGAAGTGAAAGGTGAGTAACTGATGACAGATTTTTAAGTGTTTGGCGAACTATCTCTTTAAAAGCATCACACAAAAATAAAAATAGTTTCTATAGGTAATATTTTTACATAAGTAGAACATTAAAGACACTTTTTAGTGTTTGGTGATTTATTAAATGCATGTCTGCAGCTACCATGACTTCCAAAAAACACACTAGGGAAAACAAAATAAATACCTGTGGCTCCTGATGACACATTGAGGTCTTTTGAAGTAACACACCTTTGCCAGCACTGTTTACCAGAGCTGTGGAAGTTAAATGTTGTGAATAATGTGCAGTTTCTTGCACAGATCATTTCATGATATCAGACCTCTGTTTGTCATCTGGAACTGCAGGTACCAATTTCGATTGCCCGTTTATGTTTATTTTTTATTTTTTAGCCAGCCATTGACTTGAATTTCACGAATCACCTAAGACCACAGTTTCATCTAAAAGCCGCCTACATTTTGGATGGTCTTATAGTGAGTGAATTACATAGATTTTTGTGTGAACTATTATTGGTATGATATGAACTATAATTGGTATTTGATAAATCACCAACAAAACATGCATTAAAAAAATCTTGTGCAGATTTTTTTAAGTGAACTTGTTGCATTAAAAGTATGTAATTGTGTGCGCTGGCATCTATATATAGAAAAAGATTTTCACTCTGTAATGTTGATGGGGAATAACATTCATTGAGACTAGGAGTTTCTAGAGAAGACCAGATTATACAAGGACTTGTGGACTTTAAATATGACAGAATTAACACATGACCAAACAACTTAACTAAACAGATGCTATTGCCCTATAATTGCTTCACCCGTGAAGTCAGAACTAATGAGGATTTAATGCTCTCTTAGCCTTGTGGGTTTGCTACACGCTGTCAGTTCTGTCAATAGGGTATCAGACACTTCATTGAGATAGCAGGCATTTCATTCTTACAAACAGCCGAGAAAGTCAATCGTGGTGGAAATTGATATACCGTTTAAAGGTTTGCTGTCTGAGAGATTTTAAAATGTTTATTCTGGCATCCTGCATTTATTGGTTTAAAACATAATGTTATTACCTGATGGCTTTTTAAACAGCTTTACTTCATTCGTCTGTGGTTTGAGGTATTTCTTATTATCACTGTTGGGTCATTTTCAAGATTCTTTGTTTAACATGTACTTAGAATACTACAAGTACTTTTTTCAATATGAATGTCTTGACTGGTGCTGACCCTACAGAGGGTGTGTATCATTCACTAGTGTCTGAAGGTACAATTACGTTTTGTACTTTGTGTGTTTACCTTTGGTTTGCATAGATAGATAGCAAATTATCTGATGTCATAGCGTCATATTTGGCTATTTGGCCATATTCCAAACAGTAATGCGTTTTTTATTACTGTTCCTTGATACACGTGTTCCAATATATCTGTGTGCATCTCTTAAACAAGGGTTAAGTACGTTTTACAGAAACAATAAGAGCCTTATAGTTGTTTTTTATTTTCATATACAGTGGTCACAAATATATCTTTCAAATAAATGTTTTCTGCTGGATACTTTACAATATTATATTTGTGCATATACATTAGATCAGCCAGGACTGAAGCCAAATCGGAAGATAATCTAACAACAAAACTGAAGATCACTCCAAAAGGAACACTCAAATGCATATGTTAGGGAAAAATATTAAATAAAAATGTAAAAAAGAAGCAAAAATATATCAAATTTTGTTGAAATTTTGTCGTTTATAATTTTTTTTTCAAATTTTGCTTGAATTTAAATGTAGTTTATTTCATTTTCTAAAGATGTTTGTTGAATAAAATGTAATTTTTTAAAATATATATGTTTAATAAATCAGTATTTTTTTTAAAATGCACCAAAAATATATTGTACTGAAAAAGTTTATCACAAAAAGTCATGATCACAAATGTTTTCATGTAACTTATTTTAATACACTAATCAGTTTTCAACATTTTTTTAAAAAACTATACAAAGTTTATTAATATTTTTAATCAGTTTGGTTGATATAAGGTGAGATGACTTGAAAAGTTTATTATTCATTTGATTCAACTTAAACAATTGAAGGCAGAAACATGGCTGGACGATATTGCAAAAAAAAATTATTACGATATCATGTTTCATATCATTCGATATCCATAATATTTTTTACAATACTGCACTTTTAGGAATATTAGTATTTTTTATTTACCCACTTTAATTTATCAACATCACTAAGGCAAATAGTTTTAATAGTCAACAGCAAAAAATTTAGACAAAAAATTTGATCTCTTTATAATAATATAAATGTAAGCGTTAAAGAGACTCTTAAACTTGATAAATAAAATGTTTCACATGTGCAATGGTAACGTGTAAATGCTGAACAATCAAATTTAACTTTAAGGTGTAAAAAATAATGATACAGTAAACCTCAAACACAAATTATGATAATCAAATCTGAGCTTTCAAGTAAAGGAACCAACCATCATTATTAAAATACATACTGCAACATTACAAATTGTGAAGCTGTATGACTACATAATCCCATATGCTATAAAATCTTTCAGATGGGTTGCTAGTGGCTGGAATGCACAAGAAAAGAAACCAAAAAGCCACTCTGGCAACATCTTTACATCCTTTTTATTTACAATCTCCTCATTGCTACTATATGGCATACGTGTTGTCATTGTGTGACAAGCGCGTGCGCGTGGTTTCCTTGACCATTTACAATGGACTCCCCTGGCTTCTTATTGTAACTAGGTGACTATCAACCATTTGCTCAGAGGATGACAAACAGACAAATCATTGCTGCAGATTACAAGTTTATGGAGAAAAGTAAAAAGCACTGCAGTGTTTGGGTGCACTGTGTTTGTATGAGGGAATCAGTTTGCCATTATTACTGAAATGTGTATATTCCATACAAAGTGTAAAGCAGATTGGTTAGTTCTACTTACGTGAATTACTGTGCACTCACGATATTCAGAAAAGTTCAGATATTTTCAACTAGGTGCGGCTCCCACGTCTTGCAAGTCGTGTGCCTCCATTGGATATGACAAACACACACTCTAATCTTATTGGCATTGCTTCCAAGGCGCGTGCTCAGCAGCCACATTTTAATAAAACTATTGCGCTTCATATCGAAAATTCATACTGAATCTTTTTTTTTTATCGATATTGACAATGGTGTTTGGTCAATAAATATTGATACCGATTTTATCGCCCTAGGCAGCAATATATAATGTACAATTTTTATTTTATTTTTTTTTGTCTATAATTACTGAGAAATTATTAAAATATTCATTTTCAAAATGGGGTGTACACACTTATGCTGAGCATTGTATGTATACAATACAACCACCCCATATATTCAGAAAACTGCTATGAATTTAATTGCTATAGAAATATCAATATTAGCATTCAATTCAGTGTAATTCTTTGCAAGGTCTAAAATCTACTTTAAAATCATAATGCTTCCAGTGCAAAAGGAGGTGGTTATATTTCATAATATGCACTTTTTAGTGAAAATATAAGAACATATTAGCCATATTCGCTTAGCAGGCAAACAGTATTCCATCAGCAAAAATTCCCTAAAGACTAACAGTAGATTCTCAATTCATACCAGTACTTACTTGCCATGTGATTGATGACAAGCACAGCTCTAGTGCGGCACATACAGTAGCTGTAGCAGAAAAATGGCTGTTACTTGTGCTAATAGTGTCAGCTGGAAGCACATCATTGAAGATGTGGCTTTCTGTTGTTTTAGTCTGAGAAATGTGAGTAAAAATGTGATTTTTCATATTCAGTGTTAGAGACCGTAGGAATCCCAAGAATGCTTTTAGATTTTGCATGCATTTTTACCTCCTTTAGATGCCTGTTATTGGCTAGCGAGCAATTTGTCCAATGCCTGCCAAGCTGCTTTCATCTAATTGTTCAGTGATCCTTAGTTTGTCTGTTAGTTTGATCTTTGGTCTGTTAGTTTGCCCAGGCCAACCTTCCTCCCATCTTGACATGATGCCACCGCATCAGTGCTGTCAGTCACGTGTATGGAGCACTGCAAATGGTTTAGACAGATTAGCCATTTTGGATTTTCTTCAGAGTTTTAGTGCATTGTTTACTTGAGAGTTTAGGGAAACCTTGACAGTGAAAAACATTAAGTAACTACTATGTAACTATCATATTTGAATCACACATGGCTGTGTTTGTTATATTAAACTTTCTCGCAATAACCTAAGAATTAATTAAATATTAAATAAAAAAAAATGCCTAGGTCATATATGTGATTTACAATGGGGTTACACTTTTAATTTGTAGGATTCCATATAAATTCCAAAGCTCAGTGTGTCGAATAATTTATCAAATTTGGTTATGTAACATATTTTCCTTATAATAATAATTAATGGTCTTTTCTAAGCTAAAAGAATACTCAGAATATCTGAGCAAGCATGCAGCAATGTTCTAGCAACATGCCAGCTAGTTATTAATGGGAAAATGAATGGTAGAAAACCCTGTGTTCATTTTAATATTGTGAATGGTGAACTGTGATGCATTCTCAGAATTGTAGCACTGCTGGTAGTGTTGTATTTAAGTCAGTGTTTCGTCAGGGAGGGAGATTAGGCTGGCTGGAGTTCTCTTTCCCAGGCCTGACCCCCTGATGAGTTAATCTGAGCCACAGGTTGCATCTCTCCTTGTTTACAAAACTCAAAACAACCAACACCGGCTGCCAACCAACCAGCACAACATTCCTGCTTCCTATTGCTTATAAACCGAATGTGAAAATTCTTATACGTGGCTTGCATTGAAATAAAAAAAGCTGTGTTCAAGGATTCATGCTTTTTTTCTCCTCAAAAGAAGTATTTTTGTTTCTTCTTAAAACAAAACAAGTCTTTATCTAGAGGGCAATAGCTGAAATTGTTCAAAATTATTACTATTTTATTGAGTGGACCAGTTGTTACAAACCTGTATGACTTTTTGTCCTCTAAGAAAAACAAAAGAAGGTATTATGAAAAATGTTAGTAACTTTGAAATATTTTACTTTATGTTTAATGTCAGTAAATGAATGCCAAAAGTAAATTGGCACTATTTTTGGGTGACCTATTCCTTTTAAGTAGAATCCACCATATGATTTTTGTAGTTCAGAGTCATTACATGATTAAAGTGTTAGTTCACACCAAAAATAACATTTGTTCACTATTCACTCATTTTTAGATGTAGATTTAGGAAGATATTATTGCTTTATGTAGTGGGATAAACAGATTTATATTACTCTTTCATTCAGACATAAACTTTTGTAAGCGAACAATGACTAAGTTTACATCAGTAATCTAATTATTTACCTTAATCTGATTAAGGCAATATTATGATTAAGGTGTTTACATGAGTTACTTTTTGAATGTTCCTTTCATGATCCCATTTTACATGTTATAGCACATAATTCGATTAACGTCATTGCGTCAGCACGCTATCCACCTTTCCACTGTAGTTCATCTAATTTTGGGCGTTTCATTTGTAATTTTTCAACTTTATCTGCAGTTTGGCACTTTCACTTTCATTCAGGAACATTTCATGCATGTCTCCCAGGACAAACGAGATATTGCATGTGGGTATGAACTTATTGAAGAGTGTAGTTTTAATGAAATATGATAGCGCATGACGTATGGGGAAAAAACCCTCAGCATTTCACAATTCATGTCTCTGTAGTCTTTCTCTGACTCGGTAGGTGCAGAGAATAGTGTCAAACTATTTGCTATTGCCGTGTGTTTATGGAATATCCTATCAAAAAATGCGGCGAAAATCCTACATGATGGTAATAGTTTGATTGTGGTGTTTACATGTCTGTAATGCACTTTAATAATGCATCTAAAATAAGCATATCTTAATGAGATTAAATTAATCAAAAGTCAGTTTACATAGTAGACTAGTAATCAGAGTATGGTCTTATTTGCATTAAAATTGGATTATTGGTGTCCATGTGAACATACTCATTGCTTCCAATATTCTGTCATGGAAGCATAGAACCAATGAGATTCATTCTTGCAGGTGTGAGTATGTGCTAGAAGCAATGAGGTTTGTTTTCATGCTCTGAAAAAAATGTTGGGTTCCATGCAATCGATTTGGGTTGGAACAACATGATGGAATTTAGTTAAAGTATTAGTTTGCACAAATTCAAGTTGATTGGACATAAAAAATTAAGATGTCCCTCCCCTAAAAATAAAGAATTGTGTTGTTTCAGCTAATTTCAAATTAATAGCACAATCAGCAAACATATTTTTTTAGGCAACAAGCATTTTTTGTTTTTAAAAGAAGTTTAATAGATGTCTAATAGACGTCTAAACATAATCGTCTTGGCTAAAACAAGGATAAATTTGGGCTGTCACTGAAAATCTAATAGACATCTAAGAATAAGCCAAAACTAGACTAGTCATCAAAAAAAAAAAAAAAAAAAAAACAGAAATGAATGACTACACATATAAAGTCTGTCTATTTTGTTTATTTGACGACTAGTCTAGGTTTGAGCAATTTTAAATGTCTATTAGATTTTCACTGACAGCCCAAGTTCAGCCTGGTTTTAGCCAAGCTATCTACATTTAGATGTCTATTCGACATTTATTAAACACAAAATTGTTTGCTGGGAAGTGTGTTCGCTTTTGTTTATGTTCAATGTTTGTTTTGCGAATTAAATCTGTTCACCTTATAAAGCTATATACTTTATGTCGTCATAAGACTTGGATTAAACCGCTCGATTCATATGGATTTGTTTTTTAATCTCTTGATGATTGTTTTGAAGCGTCACAGTTTTGAGTGAACAAACTTTCAATCTCAGATTTGATTAAAGACATCTTCATCTGTGCTTCTGAAGATGAACATATTTGGCTTTTCAACCAACATTAGGGTTGAGTAAACAAGGACAGAATTTTCATTTTGCCATGAACTAAGCCTTTAAGTCATCCCGAGACCTGACTTTGAGGTCATGTATCTCTCCCTTTGAGGGGTAAAAGTGCTTCTGTCCTGCTTTGAAAAGACTCTGGCCCCCCAGCAAGCCACCAATGGACTGAAGGTTTATTGGCTGGGGTCGAGATTCTGTTTCAGAGTTCAGATAACAGTCCTGGCTGACTCTTCCCACGGCTGGAGTGAAAAGGCCTTCAGTTGCCCCCATTCAAGACCCTCCATCAGGCCTTTAGAATCCTTCTGCGACACTCAAAGGTACAGATGTCTGGCTTGTCATAAAACAGATCCCAATTTACGAGTAAAGCTTTCAGTGTAGAGGTCACCCCTTTTTTCTGAGTTTCATGTGTTTGATTGAACTTGAGTTGATGTTTTCTTATTCATTGACAATAGACATAGCTTGCCGTTTTTTAACAACCCTAACGGAAATCTGATATATGGCCATAGTGCTGGGGGTAACGCATTACAAGAAATGTGAGTTGCATGATAATTTTATTTTATTTAAGTACAGAGTAAACTTACGCATTACTTAAAAAATATTTGAGTTACTTTTTTAAAAATGTATTGCGAGTTTTTTAATTAATTAATTCATTTAAAAAAATTATTTGCTGAATTAAAATAAGTGTAATCACAATGATGCAGTAATAGACAGAAATCAAGATGGCTGAGCCGAACATTTCTGAGATAGAAGTATTCTTATTTTTCTGAACTCATGGAAGAAAAGAAGATATTAGTCTTATTGAACAGTGATTTTGAGACATAAATATTAAAATAGCAAGCACATTGCTTTTCTATTTTATTAATGTGTTTTTATGGCATGTATAGCATCAGTAAGTTCTCAGAAGGAAACATTATTCTATTCTATCTTATTTTTTTTAAAGGTAAGTGAAAGTGTAGGTTATACAGTGGGTCGTTAAATGCAGAGCGCCTCTATTAAAAAAAGACAAGTACCATGCAAGTTCTGAAAGAGATCAAGCCTCAGGCAGGTATGAACAAGTAACTCAAAAGTAACTCAATGCAGATACAAAGTAACGCAACTACTTTTTTGACGAGTAACTCAATATCGTAATGCATTACTTTCAAAAGTAACTTTGCCCTACACTGGCCATTAGTGCTGGGTAAGTTACCTAAGAAAGTAATTACTTACTGATTACTTCATTAAAGTTGTATTTAAATAGCTTTTACTTTGTCTGAAAAGTAGTGTAATGACTCCATATTTAATTTAATTTCTTGACTCGATATTGCTTATAATCCCTTTAAATCCCAATGCAGAGACAATAGAAATGAAACAATTTAAATTCTTTCAATTTAAGTCAAACTATGTCTTTTAGCTTTATTCAGAAGTTAAAGTCTATTTTTTTTTTCAATCATTCAATTGATAAATGTAACTTTAGTTACAGTGAAAATAATTTTATTATTCTGCAATATATATAATAAATGCATTTTCTCTCCTTCTCTGAATTTATTTATACAGAACTGTTGAATATAAATACATAAGGTATTTAAGGTGAATATATTGTAAGAAACTGTCATTAAATTGGCAAAAAAAGAAAACTGAAGAATCTTTATTTCAGCAAAAATTACAGTGAAGTTACTTTGTAACTAATTACACCCAACACTACAATAATTATAGATAACATAATTACGTACATATTTGTAATTCTAATAGTTGAAAATTAATATATGCACTGGCATTTTTGTAATTATTTGAAATATTTGTTGCATTTATTCAGTGGTGAAAAGAGTACTAAAACGTTGGGGTGTGATGAGACGCTTACTTCACGAGACGAGATTGGGTTCACGAGACGGGAAGAGATTTTTACAGTATTTTAAGGAACTCCTCAATGATAAGATACATGAATGGAAAATATGTTAAATATGTGATTTCTATATATTTTTGCACTTTATATTAGATTTCTGCAACAACTGAAACTCGTGAATTCCTGCACGTAATCCAATTTAATTGAATTGTTCTCCTGGGAATGCCAAATATAGACCTCACCTTTTAATTCCCCATGTCACTTCTTGTTTAGTCATGCTTTCAGGTAGTAACCGAACAGCAAAGATCAAAGCAATACTAGTTAAAAGCTGTTTTTCCTCCAGACTCAGCGGCAAGTCGAGTGACTGTAAGTGTGTGTCGTGGTTGAGGCCGTTTTGAGCTGTCGGCGCACGCCATTGTTCTTTTAAAAACAACTGCTCAGACTTGTCGGAGGGGGTCTTTGGTTCTGCTGAATCTGAAGTTTACTGTGTTATTGCTTGTTCCCTGCTGCTTGCCTTTGCCTCTTAAAGAAAATAATAATCTTACAAAGCATGCAAGTCCCTGTGAGGCGGTTTTGCCAGAGCGAGTTTTAAATGGGCCTGTAATTGGGCTGTCCCACTTCAGTCCGCTGACATTTACAAAATACTCTCCTGGGAGCGGCAACTCTGAAGATTATGCTAGTGATGATTATGGCCGAGGGGAAGATGGTGTTTAGTGGTGTGTTAATATTATGGGCTCATTTGTACATTACAGTCAAGACAGTATACAAATTTGGAGGTTTTAAATGTTTTTTAAGAGTCTTATGCATTTATTTAGTAGAAAAAGCTGTCAGTTAATACTGTGAAATATTATTACAATTTAACATTTTTCTTTCTATAATTTAATCCTGTTATAACAAAGCTTTTCCTTCAGCCATCCTATCTTAAAAAATGACATTTGCTGTTTGTATATATAATGTGGAGTCGTAAAGGGCACCTATGATTAAAATCAACTTTTAAAAGCTGTTTGAACAGGACTGTGAGTGTCCACTGTCATATTGGTTTGATAGAAACGCAACAAGTCTAATTTTGAAATTGTCCTGATGTTAAAATAGGACCTAAATCGGACCTAAATAGGGCCTAAAGGATTTTAAGGCCCACAGCAACGTGACGTATGAGAACATTTGTTTGCAAATAATCTGGGTTTAAAACATCTGTTCCAACTTTGTGATTTTTATAAGTTTTATTAGTCTAAAACATTTGAAAGCAGAGCAGGTGTGTAATAAAAAAGTAAAAAAAAATTCCTAAAATCTGTTTCCTAACCACTATAATCACAATGGCTGCATAGTTTCGGTAAACACTAATATGTATGTGTCTGTGTGTGTATTGCAAATGGCATTTGTGTGTGACTCATCATTTCAGAAAGGCTTGAATAAACTCCACCAAAAATACATGAAATAAACTTCTGTGGTATTTTTGATTAATGAGCTGTATTTCAGCTCATCCGAGTCTGTCTCTGTCACTGTGCTGTTTATCTGACATAATGCTGAGAAGCAGACACGCACTTGGGAACAATGGGTGGGGAAAAGCAACTCATTTTAATTTAAAGCTACAGGTTACAAAAACAGCTACATGGTATTCAGACACAAAAAATTGGCATATTCTGGAGACTATGATAAATTATCTGATGAGTATTTTGAGCTAAAAGTTTACAGACAAATTCAGGAGACACCAAAGGCTTATCTTGTAAAAGGGGTAAATTAGGTGCCGTTTAAACACTTTGACAAATGTAAAAGCCACTAAATAAAAACTATTGACATTTGATGTTCACACAGAAATATATTTATGAAAAATTGTCAAATTTAAAATTTTAAGAAAATGTGACAGAAAAAATTCTATTGGACAATACAGTAGTGTTCTCAAAATACTGATGTTATTACTTCTACAACTAGTACTATTTTTTTTTATTGTTTAACAAATGTACTACTCCATATTTACATTTCCAATAAAAGGCACTTTCAGGTGAAAATAAAACTCCTTTTATAGGTTTCCTTAAAAATACATTACAGTTCAATTTCTAATAAATAACATTTATTGTTATAATTTTATTATTTAATTTAATTACACCAAATAATTGGTTTAAGTGTAAAAAAGGTCTAGAAAAAAAAATCAGAATCTTGCTTAATAAAATTGTTTATAATTATTATCTTATTTGTAAATAAATGTCCTAAAATGATAGAAACCACGATTTTTAGACTTTCTTTATTATTTTAATATTATATGATGATTTATTTTAAGTTTTATGAATTATAATTGTGATTTTGTTACTTTTGCATGACTTCACTAGTATTAAAATTGTTTAAAAAGTAAATAAGTAAAAAAAAAACATTAATTAATTATTGATAAATAAATAAAATTTACCATCCACAAATATTTGAACAATAGTACATATTCTAAATGCAAATGTGAGGTCGTTCATTGAGATTATTTATTTGAGTTGGGGTTTTGTGATCACTGATTTGATGTGATTTGTGCTTGTTGTATTGATAGTTTTATAGCTCTGGGTTGTGTTGTTATGATAATGGTTAGGAAAGCCTTGACCAATCGGGAACTAGGAAGAAGAAATCATGCCTTATTTTCTCTCACAGAACTTTACATGGAGCATTACGGTGGATCAGTGGGTAGCATGATCGCCTCACAGCAAGAAGGTTGCTGGTTTGAGCTCCGGTTGGGTTAGTTGGCGTTTCTGTGTGATGTTTCCTCCGGGTGCTCCAGATTCCCCCACAGTCCAAAGACCTTCGCTATAGGTGACTTGAATGAGCTAAATAGGCTGTAGTGTATGTGTGTGAATGCGGGAGTGTATGGGTGTTTTCTAGTGATGGGTTGCAGCTGGAAGGGCATCCGTTGTATAAAACATATGCTAGATAAGTTGGCGGTTCATTCCGCTGTGGCGACTCCTGATTAATAAAAGGACTAAGCCAAAAAGAAAATGAATAAATGAATGAACTTTAAATGAGAATCCTCTGAATCACCTCCTTAATCAGATTCTTAAGTTAATGAACGTAATCACACCTACCGTCCTCTGTCACTCCAGTCTTCAGCACATTGCCAACGGTTAAAGCTGACCTGGCCATTCCTGGAAAGAGCCGTCTGATCTGAGTCAAACCGAAAGGGTTAGGATTACAGGGAAGTTTCTGAATGATCTTTTAGTGAGTTACTATTGATAGAAAATAAGTTCAGAGTAGGCATTCTACACTGCACTGCACATTTTCTGCTTTATCAGGGGTGACCACAGCAGAATGAAGCCCTAATACTATATAAGTAAGTTAAAAAATAAACAGCACTACTGCTTTACTGGAAACTTCAGTCTGATTCTTACAAGCTGTCAATGGATTTCTGATTAACATGGACAAATTTCTGTAACGGTGCTTTAATCATTTCTGAGCTTGGGCGTCCTATTTTTCTTTTGTTACATAGATAAAAGCAGCCAAGACATCCTGTAATATAAATATCTCCTTTTGTGTTCTGTACTTTTCCCATAATGCTTTTCAATCTTTAGCCATTATGCCTAGCCTATGGATTCTTTGAAGCTTAAAAATGAAGCATCCCAAATGAGTTTCCCTTTTTTTGTTGAGTTATCGCAACGTGTGTCTATTTAAAAAGCTGGATGGCCAGAGTTTCTACATTCCTTGACAACAATAGTGGAAGTTTCACATTGTTACTGAGTGAATACTGCCTAAAGGGCGGAGGGGTCAGGGTTTAACTGTTGAATTCTGTAGTAGTTTAGATGTGCAGAATGAAGAAATGTCATCAGCTGTGGTCAGTGAACTGGTTAACCCTGTCAGAGAGCTGAACAGATGTAAGGTAATGAAGTCACCGCTGAATAAATACATTTACACATGCCTACACAAGCCTGAATTTTCTGCCCACTGAAGCAGAAGAACATTCAGATTGAATTAAAGAGGGCATGTCATCAAAAGCAGACTTTTTCCTTGTTTAAGAGCTATAATCAGATCTATCTATTATCCCAGACTGTAAAAAATGTCCGTTAATTAACCGTTTTCATATTTTGTGAGTCACAAGTGCTTTCTGTTTATTGCGAAATGCATTATGGGAGTTTTATCTCTGCTCTATCGAAGTTCGATGTTGAAAATTCAACACTGCGGTTTAACAAAGTGACTTTTAATGGCATTTTTGTAGTCTGAGACAAGATATTGTTTAAAAAAAAATGTAAAGAGAATAAGGCAACACCAATTTACGATTTTAAACACAATTAAAAGTCCTATTTGATGAACACTTCAAAAAAAGATGGTCGCTGCTTGTTCAAATTACATGTTTAAAATGAGCTGAAACTACACAATTCTTGTCATTTGTTTAGATAGTTTATTTGCTTTATGTTCATTCCGCTTATTTTTGTAAAACATTAGGTTGTTTTGTGTTGGGACAACATGAAGGAATTATGTTGGTGCACCTACCTGGTTAGTGTATGCGTTGTTCCCAGCATGCTTTATTATGGAATGAATGAGCCATTCAATGAGCCTTAAATAAGCCATTATTCCTATAGATTGCAGAGCATCATTAAAGCAGTTTCAGTTTGAGCTCCAATAAATAACGTAAGATTCCACTTATTCAAATTGGGTAATTTGAAATGAAGTGGCTTAATAGTAAGCTTCACACACCAGGGTAATTTATAAGAAAATTACTAGACATTAGGCCTTAGTGGCCACATATGTGTCATGGACAGCACATTTGAACTCTTAAGTGGCTATTTAAAATACTTTAAATGTTTTATATTTTGTTACAGACATACAGTGTCATCCTGCAACTGTTTTGCAGCGTATGAAATGTCACAAACTCAATTTTTGGCTGTCCAAAATGGGCAAAAATTTTGTTTTTACTCTCTGATACTCAAAACATGTTCAAAAAAATGTATTAAAAACAGTCAGTACAAAGTGTTTTATGTACATTCGGACCACGAGTCCACATATACGGACATCATTTTTCTCTAAAACTACATCATATCAAAAGATGATACTTAGGTTTTTATTCTAATTAGGTTCCAATAAGCCCAAATAGCAAAGAGAAATAAAAAGTGCATGTAAAAGAACACCTTAGGCCTTAAGAGGTTAATGTATCAAAATTAACTTTGCTCACAGGCTTTATTTGCCTAAAATATGAAATATATACACAATTAATTAATTAATTAATTAATTCATTCATTCATTCAGACAGTCATTCATTCATTCATTCAGTCATTTGTTTTTTTTTACTGGTTAGTTTCTTTAATAGTCCGGGGTCGCCACAGCAGAATGAACCACCAACTTATTCAGCATATGTTTTAAGCAGTGGATGCCTTTCCAGCTGCACCCCATTACTGGGAAACACCCATACAATCTTGCATTCACACAAATACACTTTATGGCCAATTTAACCTATTCAATTCACCTATGTCTTTGGTCTTGTGGGGGAAACCGAAGCACCTTGAGGAAACCCACGCTAACACGGGAAGAACATGCAAACTCCAAACAGAAATGCCAACTGACCTAACCAGGGCTAGAGCCAGCGACCTTCTTGCTGCGAGGCGACAGTGCTACCCACTGAGCCACCGTATTGCTCATAACAGAATTCAATCAAGTTGTAATAACGCAATTCAAATGTGCAGAAATATTTGTCGTAATTTATTGAAGTTACACCAACGACTTGTCTTTTTTGGGGGAACATGTAAAGCTTTAATCTACTACTGTTCATTTTTGACATGTTGACTATATGTAGGATTTCAAACCCAGATTTGATGAGCTAAAATTAATAATCTGTTTATTTGAGCTGAAACTTTACAGACTCATTCTGGGGACACCAAAGATTGATTACATTTATTTTATGAAAAGCATTATAATATGTTATTTTTAATTAATAGAACAAGGATTTGTTTTCTATAGCATTTTCACAGCCTCTCTTTCCTATCCTGTGCAAAATATGAAGGATGGAAAAGGGGTCATGGGGCGGGTAGCTCCACTGGGTAGTTGGTGGGTTCCATAGCAACAGTAATTATCAGCTGGTTGATTGATCCTGTGAAGCTGGATGGGGACAGCACTGTTTGTGTTCAGAGATAGTGGGTCAGGAGACTGGAGGGCACCGGGGGTGAGATGACAGAGAGGAAGAATGTTTGGGTTTCTGGACCACATGAGGGGAATGCACTCAGCATGTGTTTTGTAGAGGTTTTCGAGGCTATTTCATATAGTAGATTTAGAGATTTAGATTAATACGCAGGTATCCAGCTATTAACTTTTAGATGGCCAGAAGTAATGAAGCACCATTTACAAAACCTAAAATTTGGAATTTATTAGATCACAATTGTATTTTGAGACTATTCCTAAGAGCAATACCATTATGGCCTGTTTGTCAGAATGAATTCATTTTAAAAAGTGTAACATTTGTAACATTTAATTATTTACTTTTAATTAAGTTTTAATCTGCACTTATACTCTCTTGTTATACACTTTATTATTTATTATATTCAATATTATTATCATTAGCATTTTAACAGTTTTATTCTGATATACTTAGACCTGGTTAAAAAAATCTAGAGTAGTTATAACTACTAATATTAGGACACATCTTTTTCAGTAATAGCTCAGAATGCATTTGTGAATTGTGAATGTCCCTTTAATGGGACCCCTTTTCCCTGCCAGCTCTGAAATGGGTCAGTTTTTTCCAGAGAGCAGCCCGGGTCCTAAAGCACTCGTTGATGTCAAAGGGAAGGTCAGATTTCAGCTCCATTGCACCGATCTTGTTGACTCAGGTTCCTAGTCTTGGCATGCAACCTCTGGAGGAAACTAGCCAAGCATGAATGATTCCAGTCGGATGAGTCTTTTATTGCTGAATAATTTTTTTCTTTGGACATTTGGTCTCCCGTTAATTCGATATTCCAGAAAGTTTTCTTTGAACACTCACATATAATGTATGTCTACAGGCCCATATTCTGACATTCCTTGTGGAGAAATTCAAATATTTAGCTTGATAGCTTCTTTCCACATATAATTTCTTTATTATTTCAAAATAGGATGTGTTTTTCTTGGCTAAACTACTTTTAATCAATGTTCACAGTATCCAGACCAGTGTAGTGCATGTCACCAGTTTTGAAGGTGTTTGGATGGATCTTACTAACTACAGGGGGAGACAGGGGGAGTCTGGGCTAACGGACCCCTGCGACTGTCTAGAGGGGGTGTGAGGTTGTGCGCCCTCGGTTCGCTTGAACCATCTGTCCAACGGTATTGTTCAGCACACAAAGGAGAAAGAGTCCTTCAAAGACCACCAACTGAATAGAGCCATAACGTCATTCTGTTTGAGTATGAGAGCGTCTTCTAGTTTTGGAGCATCTCTGTTTCCTGCTCGTTGCTTCCTGTCCCATTCCTACTCTATTTTATATTCCTTTTACACACTTGAAATCTATAGTGCCTAAACCCTGTTTGGTGAAGGACCTTAGAGACACTGTAATCTTTCCTTCCGCTGTTATGTAAAGACAGACTTGTGAGAACATGAATTTGAGTGGCATTACAGTATTTGCTGTAAGATGATATTTCAATGGCAATGTTTACAAATTGTCAGATGGGTTTAATGTGACATTGTCAGGCTTCAACTGAAGCGAATCGCTACTCAGTACTTGATTTCCTGGGTTTTGTGAATCATGCACTTTACAGTAGAACTACATTTGTGGTGGTAGTAGTGTAGTAGTACACAGTACATCATAGTGTGCTGCCACGGTGTTTTGGTAGAAAATATTAACATAGGCTCATTCTGAAAGCATAGCTCTATATACATTTCTGGAAATCGTGAGTTATGTAGGCGGAAGTACGTATGGCTGCATTTAATTTTTTAATTAAATGCTATGGGGCGGTATGACGCTGTTCCTTTTTGCGTTTACCAGCTGACCGCTTACCTCTGTCTGGACGGCTTTCCAGTTGTAACCATTTTGTCCAGTTAGTTCACCATGTACGTTGGTGGAATTAAGATGCAGAAAGGAGTTGACCACAATGGCAGGGTTCGAGTCTGGTGAAGAGCAGTCCCAGAAAGGGGGTAAGACAAAAATAGAAGCCAAAAAATGAAATAAACAAGTAAATAACAGGATGAGAATGTGGTAAAATGTGGTAAAAATCAGACGAGGGCGTTTCTTTTTTTAAATTGCTTTTTGAATTTGGCTGTTGGGTTTTGGGAAGTTAGTGAGTGGGTTAATCTGTGCTTTTTAAAACACTATTGATTGTGTTTAGGGAAAGTGGAGGCTAGTTCAGTCGATCGGTCAGTCAGTCAGTAAAAGAATCAGTCAACAGCGGCCTCTGATGGATTTACGAGAGAACAGCAGGCTTAAATGGCACTCGCGAGAGAAATTTAAGATCTCAAAAAACATATGCAGCGGCCTCTGGTAGATCTTTGAAAACAAAAACAGCAAAAAAAAAAAAAAAAACGTAGCTCCTGGGAAAAAAGCTCTCCAGAAATGTATATAGGGGTACGTTTTCAGAATGTGCCTGGGTTGAAAAATGTAAGTGGTGCAAAGTGCTAGGGTGTTCTGGGTGAATTTGTAGGTGCTTACTAGTTCAAGTCTATGTAAAAATGCTGGGTTAGAACACAAATGGATTAAGTTAAAACTTAACTGTTTACAATTACAAGTTTATTAAACATAAAACAAAAATTCAAGAATTGTGGTGTTTCAGTTAATTTTTACTAAGTGGTTTGAACAAGCAGCAGAAATATTTTTTGGAGTGTGGTGTGGAGTTCATAATCAATAATGATTGTAAGTGTTTTCAAGCAATCCCCTAAGCATACCTCAACTAATGCAACTTCTTGAGTAGTACTGTTCCTTTTCTGAGTAATAAGACTTTATTTTTTGTGCATTAAGTCTAAAATAACCACGTCACATGGGCAGGTAAATCGGTGCTTTTGAAAATACTATTGGTTGGGTGTAGGGAAGAGGGAGGGTGGGTCAGTCAATCAGTCAGTCAGTCAGTCAATCATTCAGTCTGGTGAATTAACATGAGAACAGCAGGTGCGAATGGCACTCGTAAGAGAAATTTGAGATCT
This sequence comes from Danio rerio, assembly GCF_052040795.2. NCBI lineage: Eukaryota > Metazoa > Chordata > Actinopteri > Cypriniformes > Danionidae > Danio > Danio rerio. Next base: position 19,188,739 of record NC_141037.1, read on the forward strand.
GAAAAAGCGTACACAGTGGCCTCTGGCGGATTTGCAAAAAAAAAAAAAAACATAGTTCCTGGGACGTAATTGGCGGTCTCCAGAAATGTATATAGAGGCATGTTTTCAGAATAAGCCTAGGTTAAATTAATGTTTTCCTAAAAATATGACTTAAAAGCTTTCTTTCTTTCTAATTATGTTGAACGTAAAACACATAAGCTTTATTTGTCTTAAATGTACTTTGTACGTAAAGGTTTGCCTTTTGAGACTAAATAAATATAAATTCTGTTATCATCAATAACTTGCATGTAATTACACATCTGTATGACCTTCTTTTACTGTGGAACATTACATTCGTTAGCATTGCATAATATGGAAAATATTACAGAAAGTCAATAGGAACCAAAAGGGTTTGGTTATTGACTCTTTTGTTTTCAGCAGAAGAAAGTAATAATAAAGGAATTTTTATTTCATCTCTTTAAAGAACCCTCAAATGATTCCTTTACCTATTCAGTTTAGTTTAGTTTATTTGTTTACAGGGTCAATGCACATTAATAAACATTACTGTAAAATGTGCCAGAATTAGCCAAGAATGGCTATTTTTCATCCGTAGACCCTTTACAGAATGTCAAGACCCTTTAAAGTATGCCAAGACAGTGTGCGGCTGAATTTTTAAAACACTCCCTACTTTTAAAGCATGAAATATGTAATGGCATAGAAGTAGAGGAATGAAATCCATGTCATGTGACAGTGTTCTCTGTAATAGTGTGTTTTTGAGATTTGGACTTCTTTATGGGTGTGATCTGTTTGCCAAGTAATCATGCGATTGCACAGGATAAGATGTTCCATCAAACACTGACTCATGTTTACAGCATATAGATCATGCATAAAACTGTTTCCCTGTTGAAGAATGTATTGGGATAATGCTGTTTTCTCTAGTATTTCTCTAGTTTGAACTGCAGTCTGTGCATGCTGAATTCATGTGAGTGTGCTGAGAAAACAGAGAGAGTGAAAGAAGGAAAGAGAAAGCTCATTTGGCAGAGGCTGGAGGTGTAATACTAAAGAACTGGCAGGCCCTTTAGTCAAACACTAGGGCTTGTTGCTAGGATACATTCTTATCAATACCTTGGTATGCCGTCTATCTTCCCCACACGTTTCTCGGAGCTGCGCTCTGCCACCCGCTTATTCACTGCTCTATTTTTGAATCAAGCCAAGTCTGCAGCAAACTGGGAGACCCCAAAACCCCAGTGTTGACTTTTAATGTTGACGAGACGCCCCATGCATTCTGAAGAAGTGTACTCTGATTTTGTTATTTCACATTTTTCTGAATACATTAACTTGCTTTTTGTAGAAGTTTCTTATTAATGATTATGTGAGATTTCTCTCTCTCAGAATCAGGAGGATTCTTCAAATCACCGTTAGTTGGACTGAACTTTGCTCATGTCTGCATATTTTCAGAGGGTGTGTGTTCAGTCATTTCAGTCAGTGTTGGGACTTTTCTTCTTTTGTTGTGTGTAATATCTTTAGTCAGTTTTAAATGTAGTAAACAAAGCATACCCATTATTAAAGATCAGTTCATGTCAGGGATGATTATACAACATTTTTTTTAGTTTTTAATAAGTATAAAAGAATAAATAGACCACACCCCTACTATAGAAATAACAGCATAAAGGAACATTATGTTGAAATATCTTCCAGTACAATTATTCCCCAACAATAAACACGTTGACAGAAAGATGAAAACATTAACAGCCAATCAGTCTGCTTGTGAAATGGAATCCTAAGCAAGACTATCAACCCAAGCTCATTCTGGAAACGTAGCCCCGCGGACGTTTCTGGAGACTGCGATTTACGTGGCCGGAGGTACGTAAGGCCGCGTTTAGTTTTTTTCGAGCGAACGCTGCGGGGCGGTATGGCGCCGCTCCGCCCCTCCTCTTCACGCTCACCGGCCGACAGCTCGCCTCCGAGTGGAGGGCTTTCCCGATGCAACCAGTTTGTCCGTTTAGCTCACAGCGTTGCGTTGGCGGAGCGGAGGCCCCGGAGGAGGAGCTGGCCGCGGTGGACGACGACCGGGATCGAGTCCGGGGAACAGCGGTTCCAGAAATCAGGTTAGACTGAAACCGAAAATGCGTTCGAAATCGAAGACGAGGGCTTTTGCTATTTTTTTTTTCTGGACGGCTTTTGCGAACCGTCGCTCGGGTTTAGGGAAGGAGGAGGAAGAGGAGGGCGGCCGAGTTGACCGATCCAGCGGCTTTTCGTGCGAGAACGGCGCGGGCGCGAAGGGTTCCACGAAAACAAAAACCGCTCGAATACGTACCTCCCGGGACGTAAATCGCGGTCCGCAGAAACGTTCGCGGGGCTACGTTTCCACAATGAGCCCGGGTTGCAAAACATAGTCATCTTGGCTAAAACAAGGCTAAATTTGAGCTGTCAGTAAAAAAACAATAGACGTCTAAGAATAGGACAAAACTAGACTAGTCGACAAATAGACATAAATGAATGACTACAGATATAAAGTCTGTCTAATCTGTCTTTTGACGACTAGTTTTGGGCTATTCATAGATGTCTTTTAGATTTTCACTGACAGCCAAAGTTTAGCTTTGTTTTAACCAAGCAGTCTACGTTTAGATGTCTATTTGACATCTATTAAACACAAAATTATTTGCTGTGAATGGATCTTAAGTCATTGAAGAAAAAAAAAACTGCTAAAAAAGCAGTTGCATTTAATTAAAGATCCCATGAAATTAAAAAGTTTTTAGATGTTAGAATCAGTATTATGCCTTTTTATGATATCTACAAGCTAGTGTGCTCCAAAACTGTGATAAAATTAGCATATAGAAGATATAAAACTGATATAATCATGTAAAGCTTGTAGTTTGCCACTTCCGTCCAAATGGATCAACAGTTTTATTTGCATCAACTCACACTAGAGCTTCTTACCACATAATAACCAATAAAATGCACTCTAGTATCTGACATGTCCCTTCCCCTTTAAGATGCTTCTCATTTGCTTTTCATTTAATGCACTTGAGCTTAACCACTCTCACTGGCAGAGCTGTGATAAAGCAAACCTTTTTTGTCTTATCACAAAATCACAATTTTATCATGTTTCGGTTAAGATTACGTCAAACATCGAATACAAAATGCACTTCACAGGACTTTTTTAAAGGCAGAATATGTAAGATTCTTTCTTTAAAATATACAAAAAGTCACTATATTTTGCTGACTTGTGTGATTACATTATTCCAAATATTTTGAAGAATGTTAAAAACCTGAGAACTAAGCAATTATAACTTGTGACACAAAACGTGATTATAACAGAAGTGTAAAATGTATTTAGTATAATAAAACAGTGCTCCATTTTCCCAATGTGATCATGACTGGAAGAACCGGAAGCGATGGACAATATGGCATAATAAAAGCTCCGCTGAGTTCTTGCGATCAGCTCTTATCAGCAATTGCTTCATTCAATTTGACAGCTTACTCTACTTCATCCTACTATGATAATAAGTGTTGAATACTTTAGCTCAACCATGAACTGAATCTTTACCTGTTTTAAATACATTTTTTACTGTATTTACCTTGCGCATTGATGGACAAGACCAATGAGAACAATGCCTTAGTTACCGTAAGCAGAAGGTCAATGATGTACTACTGCAAAAACTCCTTGAGGAATACAGTAATATATAGGCATAGTGTGCAAATTTTCTACAGGCATGAAATATGTGGATGTTTAAATACACATGCCAAAATGTGTATCTTGTTATGTAAATCACTACTACTTAGTCGGTGCATGTGTGCAATGCATAACAGAATAGCAAAAACGTTGTTAAACGTTAAAAAGGTCAAATACTTTGGTGTTTAAACAGAATGAAACATTTATTTTAGTTTAAAAAAAATCTAAAGTAGGCCACTAGTATTTTCACCAAAAAAAAGGTTAAATATTTCTAAATTTTCTTTAGCATATCAGTTAGGCCTATCATAATAAACAATATATTAGCGATAAAATTGATGTCAATAACATAATAAGCTGTTGACTTTTTTACTCTATATTGATCAAAAAGCCAATCACACAGCAGAAATATGCAACTATGCGAATCTAAAAGTGTGTTAATATTAGAGATGTACCGAATTTTTGGCCACCGAAAATATGTTATACTTTTTAGTGGACCCTCTAATTTTTATGGCTTCAGTCATAGTTGAGGTACTCTTTTAAATCTGGAAGCATTTAAAAATATATATTGTTATCGTTCAATATGGAAAATAATTATTGAGATTTCATTTTTGCCATATCGCTTAGCACTAGTTTCAGTATAGATTTACAAATTCACAAATAACAGTGAAGCCATTTTACATCGACATTTACATTCTCCCTCATGGGTGTCGATGTTTATAATTCAACATTTAATTAAGAGGACATTTAATAGGATATTAAAGATATTTACTGTTTTATCATTAGATTAAAACAGAAGATTTACTGTTTTAACATTAGATTACCGAATCTAAATAACCTTAAGGATGAAAAGTTTTTTGTCCCCTGAAAGTGTTTAAGGGTATTTGCATTATTATAGGGTTGTAATTAGTGGCATATCATGATCTCAAAATGACAGTAATATTGCTTATCACAACAGTTTCTGTGACAATACACTCACCACTTTATTAGGTACACCTGTCCAACTGCTCGTTAGCGCACATTTCTAATCAGCCAATCACATGGCAGCAACTTGATGCATTTAGGCATGTAGACATGGTCAAGAGAATCTTCTGCAATTCAGAATGGGGCTGGTCTGAGTATTTCAGAAACTGCTGATCCACTTGGATTTTCATGCACAACCATCTCACCTAAAATTGGACAATAGAAAATTGGAAAAACGTTGCCTGGTCTGATGAGTCTAGATTTCTGCTGCCACATTCAGATGGTAGGGTCAGAATTTGGCATCAACAACATGAGAGCATGGATTCATCCTCCATTGTATCAACGGTTCAGGTTGGTGGTGATGGTGTAATGGTGTGGGGGATATTTTCTTTCCATACTTTGGGCCCATTAGTACCAATTGAGCATTGTGTCAACGCCACAGCCTACCTAGATTATTATTGATGACCATTTACATCCCTTTATGACCACAGTCTTTTCATGGATATTTCCAGCAGGATAACACGCCATATCATAAAGCACGAATCATCTCAGACTGGTTTCTTAAACATGACAATGAGTTCACTGCACTCTAATGGCCTCCACAGTCACAGGAGCTCAATCCAATAGAGTACCTTTGGAATGTGGTGGAACGGGAGATTCGCATCACGGATGTGCAGCCGACAAATCTGCAGCAACTGCATCATGCTATTATGTCAATATGGACCAAAATCTCTGAGGATTATTTCCAGTACCTTGTTGAATTTATGCCATGAAAGATTAAGGCAGTTCTGAAGGCAAAATGGGCTCCAGCCCAGTACTAGTAAGGTATACCTAATAAAGTGGCCTGTGAGTGTATAGAACACAACAAAAATTCTTTATCTATAAATCACTAAATGGCCTAGGACCTGAATACATTACAGATATGCTGACTGAATACAAACCTAACTGATCACTCAGATCTTTAGGATCATATAAACTAGAAGTTCCAAGAGTTCAGTCAAAGCAAAATGAGTCAGCTTTCAGCAACTATGCCCCTCTCTGCTGGAATCAGCTTTCAGAAATAATCAGATGTGCTCCAACATTAGGCACATTCAAATCAAGACTGAAAACACCTCTCTTTAGCTGTGCCTTTACTGAATGAGCACTGTGCTGCGTCCGACAGATCGCACTATTATATTTTTCTTTTCTTTTTCATTATCTTATAACATGTTTTAACACATTTTTTATCTGTTTTATCTGTTTTTTATTGTTATTTTTATAATTCTTATTATTTGTTTTTATTTTTATTATTTGTTTTCATTTTCTTACACTTATCTCATTTATTCTTGTTTATGCAAAGCACTTTGAATTGCCACTGTGTATGAAATGTGCTATATAAATAAACTTGCCTTGCCTTGCATTGCCTTATCATGACAGAGCAAATGTCAGTTTGAAATATCAATTTACCTTTCCAAGCATTATTTTTGTCAATAACTGTATTTTAGTAACAGTAGCACACAGCTATTTAAAGCATGTATTATGCATATTACATCCTGTTTCACCTTCTATTTATAAAACTGCAGACGGTAAGCAGTGTGTTGGGTTTGCATTCTGAGCATGGCAGTTGTGATCTTTTCCATTCACAGTCATGGCAAGCGAGGTGTCAGCAGATCCTCCGATGGCTCCTCCCCAGAGTGCTTTCTGGAGACATGCTCTGCTTTCCTTCACCGCCATTAAGTGCTTTACTCCCCGGTGTCCGTTTAAAGTCTGTAGATAAGCGATAAAATAACCACACGATGAGATAAGCCTGTAATGTGGCATAGCCATGGGCAGTTTTATTGCTGTGTGTGTTTTCCGAAGTCACTTACAAAACTCTTGGTGACAATTAGCTGGGCTGTAAACGCACACTGTGCAATCATTCTTCAGCGAGAGAACACACAGCGTGATTTACTCTCATGAGTTCAGTAAAGCAAACAGATGACCCCAGGGTAATTTACACCTCTTTAAACGGACAAACATTGAGTTCAACAGGAAAAGAGGGCAATAGAGCAGAGAGGGATGGATAGATATAGATACAGTAGTGGTAAATTTAGTGGGAGAGAGAGCATATGCCCCTCTGCTAATCTTCAGATTTCGGCTGTAAGATGATTACAGCTTTCAGAGCCTGCTTGAAAAAACACAGTAGGCAAAATTGCTATAGTCCATCCGAAACGACTGCATTTAAAAGGAATTCTGCACCCCGACAGAGAGAAGCTCATTAATTAGACACTCAGCAGTGAGTTGTTCCGCAGTACAGGGTCAAACAGCAAAGGAATCTTTAAAAAGATGTTTTTTTATTGTTTCTTGCTTTAATTGTGCTTCTCACTGTTACTCGGCTGCTTTCTAATGGACTGTGCGGTTTAATTTGCATCTTCCAACAGCAGGACACAAGAAGACAGTTCACTTAAATATGAAAATCCGGTCATTATTTACTCAGCTGTGCGCTGTCGTTTGTTTTGTGGAATTATAAAGGAGAATATTTGAAGTGGTTTTCATATCAAAAGCTCTATAAAGGCGTTAGATAAGAGCCTTAAGTCTTTTGCTCCAATTTTTAAGAACATTTTATATTTACTTAGCAGCTTTATCAGCTTCATAACTGAAACTTTTGCAGAAAATACTTAGATTAAATTCTTGAAAAATTTTATGTTTGCTAGAGCTGCACGATTCCAGCTAAAATGAAAATCGCGATTTTTTTTGCTTAAAATAAAGATCACGATTTTCTCACCATTCTGTGTATGTAAAATAAAGGTATGGCAAAAACAAACATATGGCACAACATCGATAATAATATTATGTGTAGGTCTACTGGTTTCTATAAATAATTCTATTCTACTTAATAATTCTGATGTTAATTCTGACGTAATCATAATGCGATATGATCATTTAAATGAAGTGCACACTTTTGGTTTCATTTTGACAGTTAAGCGCTTGTTCATACTTCGTGCGCGGCTCCCAAACGATCACTCTGTGCCACAAACAGAATATTATTTACAACTGTGTGGCGAGGGGGCGTGGCTGAGAGCCGTGGGAACGGGGTGAGGCCACCGCGTAAGTGGATACACCTGCGGTGCGCACCTGCCTCGGATCCCACGGAAGGAGCTCTGGACCATAAAAGGAGGACCGATGGCAGAGGAAGCCGAGAGAGGACCGGGCCCGGACATATTTTACTTTTGCTTTCAGTTTGTAGGCAGTCTCCGTGAGGAGCTGCCGTCCGTTTGTTTGGTTTTGGTCACTGTTATTAATAAATATTTTAAAGCTCCGTCGATTCTCCGCCTCCTTCCCGGCGGCCCAAAGGGCCGTACACTTTATTACAAACTGTATTACCTGTTACTCGCAACATATGCAAGTTCTGTTCACTAAAGTAGACGCGCGCGTGTCTATTATTAAGTAGAGCGTGCGCGCCCTCTCTATTGACCTTATTCTAAAATTCGGAAGTGCGCCTGTTTTCGCGATTGTCTTAGAACTTCCGATTCAGTCGCCTATGGGAGAAATGACTAGGAATAATAAATGGCAGAAAACGGTCAAACTACTTGCTCTACAAACAAATGTTTGCATGACTATACAGACCAAGTAGAATATAATAAGAAAATATCAAATTGCAACATCAAGCAGTGTAACGAGCAGTTTTTAACGTCAAAAAATGAATGGAAATGAATGAGACCGGAAGTCTCAAGCCAAAAAGATTCAAATGGCAGCGCCCGCTCGTCGGCGGAGGCCGCAAAAACATCATTATATGAAGACAAAAATGACATTATTAGGTGAATTATACCTTACAAGTACATTATGTGACTCATTCAACATCATTTGGAGGTGTCAATGTCACTAAGCAACGTGTGTGAAACAATGAAAAGACTCGTGCAGCCGCCTTTTCTTCTCTCCTGAACTTGAAAATATGATTGACAGAATCGTAGAAATGCTGTATTAAGATCGTCTAGGGGGTCGAATTGAGATCACGATCTTGTAACGATTATTTGTGCAGCTCTAATGTTTGCGTACAAGAGAAAGACAGCAGCAAATGTGCTCAAAATGACTTGAGAATAAATAAATACAGATAATTGGCAAAAGTGTTTTTGGGTGAACTGTCCGAGTTGTCACAACAGATGATGTGCTATACTAACACAAAATGACAAGTCAAGACAAGAATATTTTCTTACTGTAATTTTGCGTTAAAATATAAAAACAAAAAGCAGAACATCCTCAGCTGTAAAAGATTATCCCATTTCTTCTGGAATTTGAATATCTGTCGCTGTGCAATACTGTGACATTTTGGAAAACTCACAAGACTGTGTCATTTTGGATGGATAAAAAAATCAAATGAAGGGATTTAATGTAATCTACATTAGGAGTGGATATTGTGACCAATCTTATTTAATCTTATTTTTTTAGTTCTTATTTAAATTAATTTTGATGAGTCTTTGAGTTATTACTTTGTTTTAAGTACTTTGTTTGACTTGTTTTAAGTTTTGTCGCATCTCTTGGATCCGGTGTGGAAACACAATCTCACAGCAATTCAAAACTTTTTGATATAGTGGCTAAAGTCTGGCTCACATCGTGTGATTTTTAATCTTTTTCATGATTGTAGCTTGCCAGACTGTACAGACATGATCCTCATATCACACTTTGAGATCTCATTTGTCATAATGTCTGACTGAATGTCAATCATGCCAAACATGGACTTGTAAGAAAACTCATTTGATGTCATGCATCTGTGACACGTTCAGGAACTCGTGTTTTGAAGTGATGCCATATAGCAAACATGAACAATAGCATTAATTTTGCTCACAATATTCCTTGATATTACATAAACCCGAAAAAAGCAGTTGGGCTGAGAAGGACTGTGCAATTTGGGAAAAATATCTAATTGCAATTTTTTTGACTGATATTGCGATTTGAATTTAACCTTCAGCTCAATAATCTGTAAGCCGTGTCAACAATTCTGCAACAGCTCTTAAAATATACCCGTTTTGTTCAGTGTCTGTGACATTGAAACCAAAATGTTCCCATATTACAAATGCTGTTTTTCTTAGATATTAATTTGTCTATTAATACTAGCAGCCTAAGCAGACGCCATTATCCCACTTGTCTGCACTTTCTTGTTTGTTTTCTTTTTTTTTTTATTGTGGGCATAGTTCAGTTGCGCAATTCTGATTGGGCAGAACAAAAGTGTGTTCACTCAATTGGCTAGTTATAAAGCCCCGGTCAGACTACACGATTTCGGCATGATTTCTTTGTCGTGACACAAGATTAAATCATTTTATGAATGATTCATTTTATGAATGATTCCAAATGTCATAGTCAACCGATACCATGTCTGCGATGCCTCACGAAAGTCTAACATGTTTAATTTTCTGAAGTATAGTAGACTGGTTTTGAAGCACTTCACCTCAGATGTTATTTGTTACATATACATGTATATATATATATATATATATATATATATATATATATATATATATATATATATATATATATATATATATATATATATATATTATATTGCAGCTTCTTGCGCTTAACTAATCGCAACATTTTAAATTGCGATTGCAATTCGATTTAGGATTTTCCAAATTTGTTTGTCTCAAACGACCAAATCATGACTTATCGCACAGCATGAGCAAGGCTTAATTTTTACCAATCTCATTTACACAATCACATTTAATTTAGTTTTTATTTTTCAATTTTATTAAGGGTTGTGTTTAGGGGTTAGGTTTGGGGCATTGCTGCTTTTAAAAATCCTATGTTTTCATACTAATTAAAACAAATGAATTCATACAAGCCACTTTTCAGAGATTCTGTAAAATATTTACCATTATTGTCCTCATGAGATCGGGCTGAGCGTGGATTTGCAAATAAAAAAACAGAAATGTTTTTGTCAAGCTGATCTTTAAAATGATTGTCTTTAAATACTTACATACATCATCATCAAGTGCTGGATTCAATTGACTTCCATGACTTTCCACCATGATCCTGTCTTTTTTTTTCCTTGAAGCAACTCGAAAAATGGCAGCATCCTTAGCATGAGAGAAGTACAGATACGGTTCACATCCTCAGAAATAAACCCTGTACTTTACAATTCGACCAAGGGATTTTGATTAAAAAGAAAAATATTGATTGTATTTGTAGAATCAACTTTCTTTTTTTTTTTTCTTTTTTTTTTACCCAGGCCAAATCTACATATGCTTGTCTATGATTGATCCCACACTGAAGTCACGGTATGCAAGGGCTGCACGATATTGGAAAAAGCTAACATTGCTATATTTTGTTTTGCGGCAATATATATTGCGATATGAATATAATTTCACCAGATGATTTGAATACTCTTTTTGGAAAGATTTTATTAATTAGATCAACTGGGGTGATCAAGCCTTTTTCTATGCAGTCCATCTGCATAAAATACAATGAATTACAAACATATAGAAAAACAACACAGCAAAAATAAATGTTAAATAAATAGTTCTTTATGGTTTTCTGGGGTGTCTGATGGAAATGAAATATAAAAATTGAACAATCAAATGTAAAACAGCATGGTTATCAATTTATAAATAATTTTAAACAATAATATAAAATGATTTTTAGTAATATCCTATCCTTTAATCTTTAATAAACAATCAAATCCTGCGCTGTGACTATTTGATACATTGCGATATCGTTGCGATATTGTTCAGCCTTACTGTATACCCGTTTTATCCCAAATTACATATGTATCTCTCTTTTTTATCTGTAGTTCAATAATCTGCATGATTTAGCAGTTTGTTTTAACACATAAACCGGAAGAATTCATCGATGAAAATGTGCGTGCGCAATTCCCTCAGTGTTCATTAGAAATGCGTGGGTCGTCGTGTGGCACTGCTGCATTCTGGGTCTCGACTGAGCATCAAGGGATGTACGTTGCTCACGAGGGTCGTGGTGTGGTTGCTAAGGCAGTGTGTGTGATGTTTGTGTAAGCTGCGGGGGGGCACGACTGACTCACGTCCTTGCTGTCTTATTACACCCCTGCGCTTCAGTGCCGCAGACAGAGATTGATAGTGACAGTGGCGTTTCTGCACGAGGCTGCACGCACAAGGGCACATGCATGCTTTTCCTCTCTTTCGCTCCCTGTTCTTCATCTTTCTGTCACTCTTTTTTTCCTTTCCTCACCCGTCTTTTCTCTGCCTTTGGCTGTTTCGGCTGCGGACCCCATTGAGGATGCCGGAAAAGCATTTGTTGACATTCACATACGCCCGTTGGCCATGTCATATAAGCAGGCTGACACACACTGAGCTCCACAACGCATGAAGCCTGCTGGTGTTTTTCTTGAACATGATATGTCATTGCCAGAATGCTATTTCAAAGAGGCATTGTTTTGAGGATGTGAATGTAGACTGTGTGAATGAATCACAAGGTGTTAGAAGACAAGTAGCGAATAGTTTTACCTTTCTCATCTGTCATTTTTTGCATTGATATTGATGCACGACTCGAAATCTTCAGTGATGTGTTTGATGTACCATTGAAAGTCTACTTTACAAAGAGTTTTAAAAACATTTTCATGCCGTTTGGAAACTTTGAAAGGTGCCCTTGTAGACCAGCACCAAAGCTTGCTAGGAGAAAGAAGAGATTAAAATGTGGAACGTCAATTACTTCAGAGTCTATTGTGTGTTGTTTTTTAATGCTTTCTAAAGGTGATCGAATTTTTTTAAAGGCAGTAAAAACTGTATTGTTTGTAATTTAATAGTTTCATATTTTATAATTATAGCTTGCTTTTTTAAATGGCAAAGTAGTAGCATGTTCAGCATTATTATTCAAGTCTTCAGTGTCACATGGTCTTCAGAAATCAGTTTAATATGCTGATTAAAGTGAATTTTCTAAACTTACTTTAACTTTTTATCAATTTAATGAATCCTTTCTAAATAAAGGTCAGGGTATGGTCATGGAAAACCTGAAAAAGTCATGGAATTTTGACATGGTATTTTCCAGGCCTGGAAAAGTTTTGGAAAAAACAGAAAAACCCACAAAGTTTTGTAAAAGTCATGGAAAACAGATATCTGTATAGGTTAGTTGTATTTATTTGCATGTTTTACGATATGCTGTAATAAATTTTAACATGCATTGTTTTTCTTTTATCACACATATGTAGACATTTCATGAAACATTAGGTTATGAAAATGGACTTGAAAGTCTTGGAAAAATCATGGAATTTTTTTAGTAAAATGTGTATGAACCCTTAAAGGTTTTGTTTTATTTAGTTTTATTTTATTTTGTTTTGTTTTATTTTATATTTTATTTCGTAATTTTTTTTTTGTTTTGTTATTTTATTTTATGTTAATTACATTATTTGTTTTATTCATTCATTGATTCATTTTCTTGTCCTCTTAGTCCCTTTATTAATCCGGGGTCGCCACAGCGGAATGAACCGCCAACTTATCCAGCAGGTTTTTACACAGCGGATGCTCTTCCACCCGCAACCCATCTCTGGGAAACATCCACACACACATTCACACACACACTCATACACTACGGACAATTTAGCCTACCCAATTCACCTGTACCGCATGTCTTTGGACTGTGGGGGAAACCGGAGCACACGGAGAAAACCCACGCGAAAGCAGGGAGAACACACAAACTCCACACAGAAACGGCAACTGAGCCGAGGTTCGAACCAGCGACCTTCTTGCTGTGAGGCGTCAGCTCTACCTATTTTAATTTTATTTTGTGTTAATTTATTTAGTTTAGTTTTATTTTATTGTATTTTGTTATTTTATATATTATATTTCATTTTATTTTGTTAATTTGTTTTATTTTGTTTAGCTTTATTTTTATTTAATTTAATTTTGTTACATTATATTTTTTTGTTCATTTTATAAAATTTTTATTTTATTTAATGTTATTTTATGTTAATTATATTGCATTTTTTACATTTTTTATGATTATTATTATTTATTTTATTTTATTTTGTTAATTTAATTTAATTCCATTTTTATTAAATTATTATTATATTTTTTGTTAATTTATTTTGTTTTATTGTATTCTTGTTTAATTTTTAATTTTATATTTTATATTTCATTTTATTTTATTTTAATTTGTTTTATTTTATTTTGCTTTATTTTTATTTATTTAGTTTATATTTTATATTTCTTTTTATTTTATGTTTGTTTATTTTATTTTAATTTATTTTATTTAATGTAAATTTTATTTAATAAAACTTTTTGTTTTATGTAAGTTTTATGTCATCTTTTAATATTATTTACTGTCATGTTAATTTTATTTATTATCTTATTTTATAATTTTTTTAGACCTGTGGTGCCAGGATGAATTGTCATCCTTCATTTACATTTACATTTACATGTAGTCATTTAGCAGACACTTTTATCCAAAGCGACTTACAAATGAGAACAAGGAAGCAATTTACACAACTATAAGAGCAACAATGAATAAGTGCTATAGGCAAGTTTCAGTTATGTTAAGTCTAAGAAGGTAAGCAATAGTAATTTTTTTTTGTTTTTTTTTTGGGTACAGTTAGTGGTTTAGCCAGAGAGGCAATTGCAGATTAGGAAGTGAAGTGGAGACTAAATAGATGCGTTTTTAGTCGTCAGTGTCTTCAGTGTTGCATTAATGATTGCATTAAATGGACATTTATGTAGCTCAATAATTGTGTTTACTGTCACTTTTGATCAATACATGGTGCATTACATTTTGCATTTAAATTCATTTGCATTAATAAAATTTTTACTTTTTAAAACAAATATCACAGACCCCATATTTTACTGTATTTTCATGTTGTTTTGCTTTTGTTGTAAAATTTAAGTTGATTAAATTTTTTTATATTTAAATTTTTTTTTTATTTTAAATTTTGCCATAAAGCATGATTCTGCTTCCAGATTTTTCTAAAAATTGGGAGTATCCTTTGGTGGTCTGGTTTTTTATTATTTTAAAGACCAACAAGATAACAGTCTGTACGAAAATCTTATGTAATATTTCTCTATGAGTGAGTGATAGGATATGCTTTGACATTAGTATTAGTCTGGACATGCCTCCACTGTGTATTTAATGCACTGTAGTTTCACTGCTGTCACTGCAGCTCGTGTCAGGAGGCGCTCTGTATTTGCCCTCTCTGCAGTGCTGCAGACGTGCCCGCAGGCCCACGACAGGAGCCTGTTTCATAACACAGCTAATGAGTGAAATCAGCACATCTCGTGATTGTTAATGTGTGAGGCGCGCTCCCTGCTGAGCTTGCGCAATCTGAACTGGATACCTGCGCCAGAGATTCCTGACACTGGCAGCGGTGCCAAGCTAGTTTTACAGGAAGCAGACTGTTTAATTCTATACTTGTCATTAGCGATTGCTCTGTGGAGAGAGCTGCTCGTAACTTTGCTGTAATTTGGTCGGCCTTATTGATGAGAGAAAGGATATCTTTTCTGTTCTGGAACATTATGACTGCTTTTTATCATTACTTTGCTTTAGTTTAATGGGTCCTTGCTTTAAAATGGTTTTACTTTTTTATTAACTTACTGATCCCAAACCCAGTTTGTATGACATCTTAAAAACACAATTTGATGTATAAAAGCAATAATCATAAAAAGTTTTTTAAATGTTTAGAGTCAGTAATTTTCTTTTTAGGTTTTTAAAACATCTTATGCTTAACAAAGCTGTATTAATTTAAAAAAAAGGAAGAATAACATGTATAATATTTAATTAATAAATAAGTTAATAAGTAAATGAATAAAATAACTGTTTATATATTCATGAGCAATATCACACGGGTAGCAGTGTGATGTGGCTGTATATCGGCACTGGGGGGAGGCATGCGGCAGAGTGTCCCACCAGTGCCTATGTACAGCCACATCGCACTGCTATGAGTGTGATATTGGGTTTATACAACAGTTCGACTGCACGGAGAGTCTCAAAATCCTTTCGTAAGAGGAACTACTTTCTTCTGCCATTACTTCAAATCTGCAGCTGATGTTAGAACTGTTGCTCATTCACTAACTTAACTTTATATTTATATATTTATATATAACTTAACTTTACATAACTCTCTAGCGTAATGTCAAAAGTGATGACAAAACAGGTGATTTTGCTCACATTTTAAGATTAAAAGGCTGAACGGCATGAAATGCCATCAGTCTACAGAGATATCTCCCAGTATTTCTCTGTTGCAATCAGTAGATCACAATATTACTATGGTATAGATTCAGCACTACAACATACAAAAAAGACAGACTTAGAAAGTCATTTGCCTGTTTAGTAATGATTTGATCATCTGTAAATTGAAGTTAGTTTTTCTCTCAGGGCTTATTATGCAGTTTCTGTCACAATCTTGTGCATGAACATCGTCAACCGTCTAATGACCACCAACGTGCTCTCTCTCAGAAATTATCAATATTTTAACATAGATAATATCCTTATAAATAAACTGCATAGATGCAATCTAAACAACTACATTCTCAACTAAAAAAAGTACATTATGTTGCCCAACAGCAGCAATATTTGACAAACTGTAGAGTAGGCTTGAGCGGTATCCAAATTTTGATACCGTCAAACCTGCTCCCTATTTTACCCAGGTATCCAGCTCAGACAGCAGGACACGGGAGCGATATTGTTAGACTGCGCACCCGCTCCCTTTTAAATTACACCAGAGTTACCGAACGCTCCCGCACATTATTCGGAAATTATTGCAGACCTCTAGTTTGTATTTACCACGTCTCCCTTCTCGTTCGAAACCGGAAATACTGCCACACACTTGGTGCGCGACTCGCCACCTCACCTCTCCCTCTCTCTCTCTCTCTCTCTCTCTCTCTCTCTCTCTCTCTCTCTCTCTCTTCCACACTGTCCCTTGATGACAATCACGCATATACATTTATAGGCATTAAATAATATTTAATATTTAATACTTGTCTCCTATTTAAGTGCATTGTTTTTTATGACGGTATAACAGTATTGAAACTGATACGGCTGCTAATTTTAGATCCCGCGGTATACAATATTACCGTATTACTGCCCAAGCCTACTCTGCTTGTCCTCTGCTTGTTGCTGTATATGGGTGGAGTAATACACAAGGGTGAAGAGGCTAGACAAGTGCTGTTGCTTGCAGAATATCGCACAGCTATCAGCCAATCAGATTCAAGAACCAGACAGAAATGTTGCATAAATTTGAATATATATCCTTTTTCAGCAGCTAGTTACATGATTTTTCAGAAATGATTTTAATATGTTGATTTGGCCCTTTTCTTTAAAAATAAATGCTTTGTAACATTATATTTGTCTTTGTATACTGAGCTCTTTGACCAGTGTTTTCACAGAATAGTGGGTCATTTATGGCTGGATGATTTCTGATGGAGTGGACTTGAGTCATGTAGTTTATGGGACCTGTGGGGAGGCTGTATCTATGAATAATGCTGAACTCTTATCTAGTCACTGTGGGGAACATGACAGAGTAGGATTGTTATGTAACTGATTCTGAGATGTCTGTAAACTTGTCAGATTGTCATTTTAGGAAACACCAACAATAGCCATGAGAAGTTTTTGTACGCTAGAATTCCTCAAGTATTCAGACTCTAGAATTGCACTTAATTACTTTAAATAAATAATAATAATTGTATTCTTTTTTAATAATTCATTTAAAATATTTAATATTAAGATTCTGTTTTGCATTGCAAAAATGTTTTATTTATTTATACTACACACACTATATATATATATATATATATATATATATATATATATATATATATATATATATATATATATATACACATACACCGTGACAAAAAAAACAAGCAATAATATATCATTAAAAAATAAGACCACTTGTTGTACTACAGGAATAAGAATGACTACATGTCATACAGGAATAACAGCGCAATCTCTGCATTGGAATAATCATGTTTTTATTTCATATGAAGAAAAGAGTTTGATTAAAGGTTTACGAGAACTGACAGCGCTTCATGTTTTCTTCGCAAATTTTTGATTAAAAATTGGATAAAAGGTGAAATTACTATGTTGTGTGGCGGGAAGTAGTCATCAAAGCCCTGCCAGTACTGTGGAAAATGTCACCACTGTTGAAGACATGAAGATTTAATGAGACAAGAAGACGTACTATGCACCCATCGCCCTGTCCAATAGGTTGCAGCAGTTATTGACTCTGATATGTTAATGTTGCTTTATTTCTCTGCATGCTAATTAAGTTTGCAAGTAATACATTTGAAGCATTCTGTCAATATTTGGGTTATCATTAGCTGCTTTTCCACTATCGTGCCAAACCGTTCTAAGAACACTTCGGTACAGTTGGATCTCAAATGAGCCTGGAACAGTGCGGCACGATTACAAACTGTTCTTGGCCCGCAATTCTGTGCCAACAGATTCTGTGTGTTGACGTCGCAGCTCTAGTGCCAAGCTACCACAGCCGGCTTAGCGGGAGCGTACTATTTATCAGACATCCACAAGTAATGGACACTGCATTTAATATAAAAAAAAATTATACAGGTCTAAACAATACAGTTGGAAAAGGGTTTTAAAACCATAGAGCAGTCTCTGACAGAGAAGGGAATCACTGGCTCACCACATTCTAACGTAAATATTTTATTTATTAAGGTTATTGTTTTTTTGACTTAGGGTGTACTCACACAATGTGCAGTTGCCTTGAACCTGGCCAAACCACGCTTGTCCCCCCTCCCGTCTCCCCCGACGGCCCGCACTCACATTACATTTGGGCCTGGGCACGCTTACATCATCAATGATGCGCTCTTCAGTAAGTGCTTTCACTCAGCACAGTGGAGATTTCTCTAGTTATATCGTTTAAGTCTTTTGGGATGCGGTGATACGCAGTCAAATATTTCGACCCAAGTGAACCGCGCTCTGGCCCACCTCTTCCAACCGGGCCAGGGCCGGCCAAGTTAACCATGCCTGAACCCGATTCAGAGCACTAACATTTCTCAAACAATCCGGAAAAAGGGCTTGGGCACGGTTCGGATAGCATAGTTTGAGTAGGCCTTTAAATATAATAAACCGTGTATAATATAATTACTAACCCTTCATCTAAAATCTTAAAATAATACAATTTATTCATGGCTAGAGCTTGATTAATTTGATTGACATCCTAGGCAATGAGACCTTTATTTCGCCTGACTAAGCATGAGTTTATTGCATGCAGTGATGTATTTGGTAGCACAAAAACTCACTTTGATCCGGGTAAGAACTTTATCAATGAGTGCTGAAAGACCTTTTTTCTGCTGCACATTGAATAAAGACATGCTTAACATCATCAATGTCCACAATCCACAACAACATTGCTATATCCATGGAACACGAACTTGCAGACTCATTGGTCTGCACAACTAGGAAAAAAGAAGAAAAATCAAAAGAAGCAAAAACAAATTGAAAATTTTGTTAAAATTTTATATTTTGTAATTTATTTTTGTAATATTTAATTGTATTATCTTTCAACTTCTAAATATGTTTGATGACTAAAATATTATTTCAATAAATATATCTGTTTAATAAATCTGTTTTGTTTAAATGCACCAAAATACATTGCCTATATTTACTGAAAATGGATAAAAATATTCATTTTCAAAATGGGATGTACTCAGTTATGCTGAGCACTGTCTATAAACTTTAATTATGAAAATAGTTTTTTATATTTAAATTTATATTCATTATGCATTTATTATCTTTTTTATTTTATGTTCTTATTCTATTATTTAAAAAAAAATCACACTTTCTATAAAAAAATAAATTTTCATCTTGCCTGTCTAAAACACTCTCATTTACCACACTTGACATCATTCAAAGAAACTTACCCATGGTCTGTATCCGTTGTTACCTAAGAATCGTATTTAGTTGCTGGCAACTCTTGCTAGAGGGGATCAATGTTCTAGATTGTGGGGTGGACTGTATCCGGACCCCTTTGAATATCAAGCCGCTTCAGGTTTCATGGAGAAATGCTTAACACCAGCAAAACAGACCTCAGCGCTGTGAAACAATGCCTCACTGTTTGACTAGCTCTGCTTCCACATCTTGCAGTAATTGAAATCATTCCTGGGCCTCAGAACTACCAATGCTTATTTCCCCGTGCTGCTCTGGGACTGTACACCAGCGAAAGGTGGGAGGGGTGTAAAGTTGTTTTTGTAGAGTGTTACTTTCTGTATGAATCGAATGTGGGGTCAACTGGAAAAGCTAATGAGCTTTTTATTGATTCCAGCATTTAACCTGCTTGGGTGGCTATGCTCAAAGAGAGAAAAAAAAAAACAGTACAGCACACCTCCCTACTGTATTATTTTCAGCGTCTCCAGACATGACAAAAATAAGATTACGTAACTTATGCAACCAGTGTGTGTCGGAGATCAAAGTCCCTCTTAGAGTTATGAGGTCCATTCAGCCAGTGCTAATGTTTGTCCAAGCTGTGAATAACACCCTGTGCTGCGTTTGATTATGTTTTCTTCAATTCTTTTATGTCCTCTTTCTTCAGTATGGGAATGTGGTGTAATAGTCATTCTGTAGAAACCCATGTTTGGTATTACGTGCGGTGATGGTTTCAGAAAATGGTGCAAAATGGAAGTTACCACAAATGTTTTATTTATTTATTTATTTTTGACTTTTTCTTCTGTTTTGATAGGAATTTTAGGAAATTAGAGCTGAGGGTGCTTTCACGCCTGGCTGGTTTGGAGTGTTTGGAATGTTCAAAACATAAACAAGCAGATAAAGACTTTGAGTAATATAATGACGAATATAAAGAAATCCACACTGAGCAATTATTTATCTTTTCTGATGGATGACCAATGAGATCAGAGATTATTTAAATATCACAGATTTTAGTTCAAGTTCACATTGTTTTCATTAGAATATGTTTTAATCAATAAATATTCGAATTTAACGCTATTATGCTATACAAAAGTTATGGTAAATGTTTTAATGTTTAGACTTCAGTTATTTTGTTTACAATTAATCTTTTCTTTTAGTTTGAATTGTATGAATTTTTGTAATATGATTTGTTTTTCTTTATGGTTTTTGGCTTCAGTTAAGATTTTGAATCATTTAAGTGAGTTTATAAGTTGCTATTCTATTTTAGTTATGCTGCCAATACTAAGTAGCATAACTCGGTGTTAAACGGTGTTAAAATATTTCTCATCTTTGTTACGTGCTATTGTTGTGTGTGGAATTTGATGTGTAATCCAATACTGTGGTGCTTTTTATTTATCCCTAAATATACATAGTTTTTTGACACCCGAAAAAATTGTAGGAGCCTTAATATATATATATATATATATATATATATATATATATATATATATATATATATATATATATATATATATATATATATATATATATATATATATATATAAACTTTTATTTTTATCAGCATATTTTATTTACTAGGAAAGCATTAAAATGGAAATTCTGGGCTGAAACTGAAATCATAAATTCTAGATGCATTTATCCGGTAACGGAAAGCGAACCTGAAAATGCTTTGTAATAACTAGTTAAAATTTCATAAAATATTATAAAGTGATTTTGTAAGATTATAGTTTTTTTATTGAACACAGTGACTTCAGTTTTATTGATTTAAAAAAATCCCAAGCAGAATGTACAGTATATGAGTGGAATATTCAGAGAGTGGAATAATCAAAAAGCTTACAAGCTAGTGCTTTTGTGCTTTGGTCAGTGCTGCAACAAGCTATTGAAATGAATGGGTTTCATAGCACAGTGCTTTCTGCGTTTGGTGCTGCTTCAAGCCACTCATTAACAATGGTTGAAGCAGTGTAGCACAGTGTATCCTTCTGCCATTTTTCTCATTTGGCCAATCTATGCATCCTTATAATGTACTTTTCAATCATTTTAAAAGCCCCCAATATATTGAGATCTATTTGTAGAAGCATAAACGCACAGAACAACTGCTTTACATTACTGATGCTGTATTACAAAGCTTAATACTGTAAACCTGCTTGCTTTAAAGTAATCCATTCTATAAAGTTCTATAAAAAGTGCCAAAGTTCATAACTGATGTAAACATATTCACATTTCTATGACCAAATGCTTTCTTAACTACTGTTTTCTCACCAGTGTCATTTTGTAATGTTTAATTCATTATTGAGGAAAAACAATACATTCAAATATGAATCTAAACACTGCTCTCCTAAGCGAAGGAGAGCACTGTAGAGCTTCACTTTGAGTATATCAGTGCCTTATTAACACTGACCACACCTCAGCCAGACGGACTGGACATAAAGAGTAAAAACACGGCACTGCAATTGGGTCACTAGTGACAGGATCAAATAAGACAGATAGAGACTTTCTCTGAGGCTATTCCACATCACAGTGTCTCTCCAATTAAGTCAAGCGCACCCTGAGATGCTGCCAGCGCGATAGGAGATAGATCTAGCATTACTGCGAACACGTGTTTCTCTCTTTTTCAGCAAAGACACAGCAGGACTGCTTGTTAGAGTTGAATGTTAAGTTGCGTGCTCTGTTGGAGAGCCCGCAGTGCTTGTGCGCATACAGGCCAATGTATGTGGTTGAGAATGTCTAATTAAGCTAAAATTGCTAGAGATGGGCAACTGTACCAGCATTCTCGTGTTGCCTGTCAGATGTTGCCTGATGACCTCGGGGTGTGTATTTTTATCCTTTTTGAGTGTGTGAGATCAGAAATTAGCCGTGACAACAGTGTTTGAATGATCTTCAGCTCTGTTATAAAGTATTAAAAGCATTTTCTGTTATAACAGGAGTTATATGAGAGTTTGTTTACTTTAAAACTTATATAAACACCCAATCTGTTTTTGAAATAATCTGATTTTAATAGTTCTCTGCTTGTTTTGTGCATGTAAACACACGTAGGAGCAAAACAAAGTGAAACAGCTGCAGGTGTTTTTCAGTGCCAGTTTTTTAAGCTAAGCAACCATCAGCTGTGCTCTCCAGTGAATCACTAACAAATCCCAGTCAATGGCCCAGCTATAATCAAAGACTACATATTACACAAGACGCGTATAGTTTTGAATTGGGAAAAGTGTAATGGTCAATGTGGTGAATGAAGCCCCGCCTACTAGTACAAGAGCCAATCGTCGATAGCTGTAGTCGAATTACCATGCTTGTAAACATACAGGATGTGCGCGCAGTGAGGTTGCGGGAAAAAAACGGGAGCGCTGGCATTTACAGCGAGGAAATGACATCCGATACCGATGGATCGCGCCTCAATATAGTTGTTAAATGTGATATTTAATTAGACTTGTCTCTATCTAACGACTCTTCAGTCTTTTGAATTCATCAGGTAACGTGTCGATGCCATTCGTTTGTTAAGCTCAAAGATTTGTTTTAAAAACCATTTCTAAATTCAGTTCTAATTTCCAGCAAATGAATTAATGAACAATAATAACAAAGTGTGGTCAAAATACTGAGTTATTTCCAAATACACCTGCTATGCCCCATAAGGTCGAAAACCTGACAGGTCGACAAATCTAAGCTTGTTTTTAATAAAACAAATATAAATATGGATATAATAAATAATACTGCTAATAATAATAACATTATACAAAAGCAAATTGAATGAACTGAAAAAGCCTCCCGAGATGAAGAAAGTAAGGCAGTGGTTTTTAAATTCATGTAGGCTAGAAATTAATATGTTTTGTAATATTTTAATCATTTATATTTATATCATATATATATATATATATATATATATATATCCTTAATATATTATATCTTTTTCATATGTAAAGATATTTGCATATTGCTCTACATCTTGTGTGTAGTGTGTAAGCCAGGCGCACTTTGCGCCAGACAATAGACAGACTTTGTTCTGGTCTAAAGAACAGACTACAGTTTCTCAAAATAGCAATGCGCCAAAACACGCCTGCTTTTTTAGACCAGAACGCTTATGGGCGCACATTTGAGCGCAAATGCATTTGCTATTTAAACAGTGTGGCGCAACACCTCAAAACGACCCTTGCGCCGAGCTGAAACTAGCAAAAACTATTGCGCTGCGCCTTGCGCCACATTCCGCCGGGTGTATGATATGGCCCATGATATGTGAATGGCCCCTCAGAGCTATATTGCAAAAAATGCTTAACTTCTTAGATTTTTTGGTCTTGTTTCTGGTTCAAATATCTAATATCTAATATCTCAAGACACTATTTTTGGCTTGTCTAGACATTTTTATTGCCTGCACAGAAAGAGTTTGGCAGGGGCAGTTCATCAGACAGCGAAAGCAGACATTATGGAAGCGTAGTCATTTCTGTCCAATTAATGGCTGACATTAGCACATGTATGATTTTGGTTCAGGAATAAAAGGGTAGTGTGAAAGCAAAATGCACCAAATCTGAAAAAAATCACATCATATGAACTAAACCAAGTAAACTAACAGACTTTCCTGGAGTGAATTTACCCAAAAAATCAATCAGACCCTCATTGCTTCTCATTCATCAAGCAAGCATGATGAGTTTCAACGATCAATTCTGTGATTGCTTTAAACATTATTTTGATAATCGCTGTTAAACTAAATCTGTTCATCTTATGAAGCTATATCATGTTTTAAACCACTGTATGTATTATTAAAAGTTTATGAATGTTTTGACGCATTCATGTTTCTGGTGAATAGACTTTCAACAGATGAACTAACCCTTTAATCCTCTACATTATCAGTGGTCCCATTCAAATCTGGGCATAGGCCTCATTACTGTGGGTAACTCAACAAAACCCTATGTAGGGGTGTAGAAAACTATTTTCTTTGCATGTTCAAAGAGTTCCTGCTGCATTGCAGTCCTGCGGAGATGAAAGACTCCGTGAATGGAGCAGTCTTCCTCCGGTCAGCAATGGGGGACACTGGAGGTGGATTGAGACAGGGTTATGGACTCACTCAGGCTTTGTAGACAGCCTTGCTAATCAGCTTGGCAGTGCGTCAGGTGATCAGATGTACTGTAGTTAGATTAAAGGGTCACAAGGATTGGCAAAGAGGATTAACGAAGCAGGACCTCTGCCTACCACTACGGTTCTGATAGGCCCACAACCGCAAGTTAAGATAAAACAAGCTGTCAGATTACCGGCTTCATGTATGAAATGAAGGGTGAGATTAATATAAAAACAGAGATGATATGAATATAAAAGAAACACTGCAGTTTATTTGGGGCTCATTAAGGGCTCATCAGATACTGTAAGCAAATTAGAGGCTGTAGTGACATCTGGTGGTGAGATGGCTTTGATCACTGTGATGGAAACACAAAATGGCGCAGGAAAGAGCTGATTGATTGGAGAACAAGGATTAGCTATAGTTTATTGGGTCTGGGTGTAAAGGGCACGGGGGTGAACCTTTCCATCTCATTTCAAAGAGTTGTATGGCTCATCCTTGACTGATGCTGTTAACCTCTTTCTGGTCTTTCAAAGGGTATCAGAGGAGATAGTTAAGGCAGAAACATCTGTGACTAATTGCAAACTATTGTGTGTCAAAATGTCTTCCATTCAGTGGTTTTTAAGATTAATGTTTTTAAGAGACGTTTCTTATGTTTACCAGGGCCAAATGTATTTGATTAAACATGAAACGGTAGCAGTATATAAATTATTACACTTTAATATAACCGTAAGCTGAATTTTAGCCAATAATCAGAAATAATTATTATCATTCCTATAATCAGTGTAAAAAATCTGTTGGTTAATTTTGTATAAGTTTTGATAGATTTCTTTTCTGGGTTCTACTATAAATATAAAGTTCAAACAGCATTTGAAATTGTCGGTAAAGTAATTCAGTTTTTTTCAGTGCTTTTAACTCTTATAACAAAAAAATAACTAGTTACAAAAACACAAACTTACAGCGTAAATGGTTTTGTACATGATTCATAAGCAGATTACAAAAAAATAACGGAAGAATTATATATATATATATATATATATATATATATATATATATATATATATATTTTATATATATACTTACATTCATTATGCATTTATGCATTATGCATTTATGCATTATGTGTGTGTATGTGTGTGTGTGTGCAAGTAGACATGGGCGGACTCTGACGGTATGATAACCTTGGATAAAATATCATCCTTATCCTTTGACAGTATTGTGATTACTTCTCTAAAATATATTCTTTTTAAATGTCTGAATAAAAAACAAAACAAAAAAATCCCCTTTAAACACAGTATATTTTATTTTGAGAAACATTTATAATATTTTTGAGCAGTAACATGTAAGACTAAAAAATAAAATCAATAATTGACTCCTGCTGTCTTCATTAGTTTTAAGAACACAGATTTCTTTACAATTTGAAATGACATCCTATTAAAATGATATAATTGTTCCTAATATATATATATATATATATATATATATATATATATATATATATATATATATATATATATATATATATATATATATATATATATATATATATATATATATATACTGTATATAAAGATATGAAAAGTTGGCAGTTTTAAATATACCTTGAAAATGGTTATTGTCCCATGCATATACAAAAGTACTAATCATATAAACAGGAATACATACAGAAATAAGGATTTCTACTGTGACTTTCTGTCATATATATATATATATATATTTTTTTTACTGTCAACTTCTTTTAAAAACTTTACTGACCCAAAGCTTTTCAATGGCAGTTTACAGTTGAAGTCAGAATTATTAGCGGGGGGCTTATTTTTTCCCCAATTTTCAGTTTAATAGAGAGAAGATTTTTTCAACACATTTATAAACATATTAAATTTTAATAACTTGATGACAGTGAATAATATTTTACTAAGTATTTTTCAAGATACTTCTATAAAGCTTAAAGTGACATTTAAAAGCTTAACTAGGTTAATTAGGTTAACTAGGCAGGATAGGGTGATTAGGCAAGTTATTGTATAATGATGGTTTGTTCTGTACTATCGAGAAAAAAAAAAGACAGCTTAAAGGTGCTAATAGTTTTGACCTTAAAATGTTATTAAAAATTAAAAACTGCTTTTATTCTAGCCGAAATAAAACAAATAAGACTTTTCCCAGAAGAAAAAAAATATTATTAGACATACTGTGGAAATTAGTTGGGAAATATTTTTAAAAGAACAAAGATTTAAAAGGGGGCTAATAATTCGACTTTGGCTGTAGATATTTAAATATGTTTGTTGTTTAAATACATTATTATGGTCTTACATAAAATCCTATAATACATGTTATATTAAAGTAAAATAGTTTCTGAGGTTATGTCTTTTTGGAGTTAACAAGAAGCTTATGATGTTGTTTTGTATGTATGGTATGGTATGATGTGGTATCACAGTGTGGTTTGGCAACCTATCTGTACAGTCAGTGTAAATCTAAGTTGATGCACCTGTTAGGACAGGATGGAAAATTGTTTGGCAGAATGAATATTTTAATCCAAATAATTGTGTGCATAATCAGGAAGAAATGATTCTGAATGATCCAACTGATTTTTTATCCACATTATCAACTGCTTCCCTCTGGTAGGAGATGGTAGTCTTCTGGTAGTCCCCATAGGTTGAATCAATATACGAGATCCTTTGTACCAGTTTCAGTGGCTTTATATAATAAGCATTTATCTTAATTATCATTATAATTATTGTAACGACTGTTTTTTTATGTTTTTATTGTTTGTCTGCA
Organism: Danio rerio; assembly: GCF_052040795.2. Taxonomy (NCBI): domain Eukaryota; kingdom Metazoa; phylum Chordata; class Actinopteri; order Cypriniformes; family Danionidae; genus Danio; species Danio rerio. Next base: position 19,215,951 of record NC_141037.1, read on the forward strand.
GCAATATGTGATGCCCATAGTAAATGGGAGAAAGCTACTACTAATGGATATCTTTTTAAATAGGGTTCCTAATAAGGAGACCCCTGTTGCCTTGTCCAATCCCACAATCCTCATTATTCCTAAGTGCCATACAATGTATGTGTGTTTGTATGTGTGACTATTTACATGCTCTCAAACAGCTAATCCCTTCAGATAATGCAATCCTTGGCACCCACATCACCCTCATCATTCTTGTCTTCAGTTCATATTGAAAGAATGCATCGTTGACAACATGTAATTCAAACACACACACACACACACACACACACACACACACACACACACACACACACACACACACACACACACACACACACACACACACACACACACACACACACACACACACACACACAAAAATGGAATGGAATTTGATTCTGATTGGCCAATTTCTGCATCCAATGACCAAATATATGTATTATTAGATTTTAGATGTTTTAGTTCACTGTAAAACCCAACAGTCAACTTTATCGAATGAAATGAGTGTAGTTAACCCAAAATTGACTGAAAGTTAATTCTACTCATTTAAAAAGAGTTTTGAACTCAGTGTTGAAGGTAATGAGTTCATTAATTACTTTATTACTTCAAATTAAATGGAGTAAGTTCACTGTACTCATATAGATTAGTTTTTTTAACTCAAATGGTTTGTAGCAATCGGTTTCCTCAAACGGTTTGCGTTGAATTATTGGGTTTTACAGTACTCAATTGGTTTGAGTTCGCTTCATTTATTGGGCTTTACTATGGCTTCGTTTACTCAAATGGATTAAGCTCACAGTGCTCTTTAGTATTAGTTTTTGAACTTAAATGGTTTGTTGCAATCGGTTTCCTCAAATAGTTTGAGTTACCTTAACTTATTGGGTTTAGAGTGTATGTTTACATAACTACACTGAAAAAAAATGATTTGTTGGATTTACTAAATTCTTTTAATATAAGTGGTTACTAACAATTGATATGTGCAGATTTTAAACAAACAAATGTATTAATGGTCAGCTTAATTTGTTTCAATTCAGCCTGTATAAATTGTTTGCAGTCATTCACCTTAAAAATTGTAATAAATCATGAATCATCTTTTTTCAGTGTAAGCACCTCTTGGTCTCTTTTAGAAGGGCTTTGAGTGTGTAAGGGATGTAAAATTACAACACAGACACACACACTCCTTTGGCATCTCCTCAGGCCTCCATCACCAAAAAGGTCATGAAAGGCATTTTGGGAATGCAGCATATACACAAAAAAACCCAGACACTTCCAGATCCTACTTTACTATTACTCCAGGACTGTTCTTTTATCCTGATTTATTGGCTTTTACTTCACAGACGTGAAATCAGTTTGTTTAGCCTTGCCTTCAGTTTCTCTGACATCTGATTATGTTCCAGCCAAACGTCAGATGGCTTCAATGAAATCCGCTTGTGTGTGTGTGTGTGTGTGTTTGTGTGTGTGTGTGTGTGTGTGTGTGTGTGTGTGCGTGCGTGCGTGCGTGTGTGTGTGTGTGTGTGTGTGTGTGTGTGTGTGTTGAAGTGAGTGTAGATTTCCTGATTTGAGATCTCTTTGTTGTCTAACTTGTTCTTTAAAGTATAAGTATAATGTGTATAATGTGGTCATGTCGGATGTGAACTGCGCTAAATGTTCATCTTTCAGTGTCTTTCTTTAGCTTTGACAGATGTCTTCTATTTAACTTGTGTAGCTGCGGTGCAATCTGGGATGTGGTATTGTATGACAGTGCCTAATAGAAAGCAGCACGATTTCGAAATGACTCAGATTGCAGGATGACCAAATCACTTTTAGGGAGTTTTCAGAGTAAACCGGTTTTCATAACATAAGAAATTGTGTTTGGAGAAACTTGAGTAAGGCCGAAAGAAGAAGAAAAAACAAGCAGGGAATGAAAAATGTTGGGCCACACAAGAACTGAAGTTCATCCTGACTCTGCAAAGAATGTGTAAAGAGTGAATATATACTATAGTTCAGATTCTGATATGTATTACATGGAAGAAATTAATACTTTTATTCAGCAATTTCATATGAGTGGAAATTAAAAATGTTTCCAAGAATGTTGTTTCACACGAGCTGTGTTTTTTTAAACTTTATTCATCAAAACATTTAAGCAGTTTAACTTTAAACAGAACTCATTGCTTTAACCATTAACTATAATAATGTTTCTTTGACTCTAAAACAAGTTAATTTAAGTTGCAATGATATTTAATATTGATACATTTTATATTTACATTTATTCAATTACCAGATGTGTTATCCAAAATGATTTAAAAATATGGAAAACATGTTAATAAGAAAGTGTCTGGTGCATATGGGGAGAAGAGAGTAAATCTTACGGGTGGTTTGTCAAACCCACTTACCTGTGTAAAGCAGAACATATTACTATCTTTATTATATATATTCAATTAAATATAAAGTCTTTGTAAATATAAAATACTTTTTTTTTGGAAAGAAATATTATTTATCCTAAACTTTTTCAATTGCATTATATAATGATCTACATTAAAAACTGCCATTTTTCTAATACATTTTCTTTTTCGATTTTTCAGACTCATCATCAAATTACATCCGCCAACTGGAGACCAAAGTGCGGATTTTAGAGGATGACAACAAGCAATTGTTATCTCAGGTAAGAGTCTAAACTCTCACAACAGCCCAATCAGAATGAAGTAATTTGCATATAGACAATATTAATCAACAGGTCAAGGTGGAAAGTAGCAATGTGCATCTGCTGTTAAACACATAATAAAAGAATAATTGTAATAATAGGAGTAAAGTATACAGTAAAATAAATACCACACTATTTGCAGTATTAAGATTTGGGTTTGGTGTTCCACATCTTTTTAATAAATTTAAATGTAAAATTATTAAATGTAAAAATCTGTCCACAAGCTTGCATAAACAACATCGGAAGTTTCATAAAGCAATTAAAGGGATAGTTCACCTAACTATACAAATTTATTCACCTTTTACTCACCTGTTCTAAACTTGGTTGAGTATATGTCTTTTGTTGAACACAAAATACGATATTTTTAAAACCTTTGGATATCAATGATTACAGGTCTCCAACATTGTTCAGAATATCTTCATTTGTGTTTAACGACAACAAAAAATATATATTTAGAAAAATGTAGAAAACGTGTAACAATGGACTTCCACAGAACAATTTTTGTTTTTCCTACTATGGATATCAATGTTTACAGGTTTCCAGCATTGTCCAGAATATCTTCTTTTCTGTTCAGCAACAAAAAAGATATTCAGAAAAATGTTGAAAACCTGTAAACATTGACTTCTCCAGAACAGTGTTTGTTTTCTATGGATACCAATGGTTACATGTCTCCCAACATTCTTTGGAATATCTTAACTTGTGTTCAACAACAGCAAAAAATATATTTAGAAAAATGTTGAAAACCTGTAACCATTGACTTCCACAGAACAGTGTTTGTTTTCTATGGATGCCAATGGTTGCAGGTTTTCCAACATTCTTCGGAATATCTTAACTTGTGCTCAACAACAACAAAAAAGATATTTAGAAAAATGTTGAAAACCTTTACCCATTGACTTCTCCAGAACAGTGTTTGTTTTCCATGAATACCAATGGTCGCAGGTCTTCCAATATTCTTAGGAATATCTTAACTTGTGTTCAACAACAAAAAAGCATATTTAGAAAAAATGTTAAAAATCTGTAACCATTGACTTCTCCAGAACAGTATTTGTTTTCCTACTATGGATAGCAAAGGTTACAGGTTTCCTGCATTCTTCAGAATATCTTCTTTTCTGTTCAGCAACAACAAAAAAGGCTATTGAGAAAAATGTTTAAAATCTGCAACCATTGACTTCCATAGAACAGAATTAGTTTTTCCTACTATGAATGCCAATCGTTACAGGTTTTCAGCATTCTTCTTTTGTGCTCAACAACAACACAAAGAAAGAAACTAAAGGTTATTTTTGAGTGAAACCCTCTTTAACACATGTAAATTCTTACATATAGCCTCCTTACGGATTTTTATGAAGTAATGTTTAAAAATGTTGTTAGCTTACACAGCATGTGATCGTCAATTTACTGAAAATGAAAATTAAAGGTTGGTTGGTGAGCAGATAGTCAGCTTGGGCCCAAGCAGTTTGCAATTGTATGTGTTTATGTTGTATATTGTAATATTGTAATACAAGATATATACAGTAAACAATCCATTATATATTTTACAAATTAGCCAGATGACTTTCACTCCTCTGGTGATCATCCCTTTTGCTTATCACCAATTAGTAAAGATGCCACATTTTAATTGCATTCCTCCTGCACTAATTCATCCCACTGCTCCAAGTCTTAGATGCCGAAATGAGTCTCTGATTTCATATTATGACAATGTCAGAGCTGTGAAGAATAGACCCTAGAGCTCCGACTGTTATATGAGACAAAGATACAGATCTGTCACTAACAATTTTCATTTTCAGACAGTCTTCATCTCTTGTTGTCTGAGCCCCAATTTAAAGGCAGCGAGCGCACATCCATCTCAATATAATAAACAGCACAGGTGACTATAGTCTCTGTCAGTTTAATTGCATACGCTCATCTCTGATATTCCAATACTAGTACTTCAGATTTTTTCTTTTTCTGATGATGGATGGAGCCTTGCTTTCTTTTTATTGCCTTCATAGATAACTCAGTTCAGCGAAGATATTTTAGGATATGCAAGTTTTGTATATATTGTGTTTGGAAACTTCAAGAATGGTCAGTCAAAGGCATTGGAATGTTTTATTGCTTGTTTTTAAGCTGAAGGGGTTTTTAAAACAATCATTTTGCTATAACTCTGTCATTGTATTTCACAATCAGGTAGTAAAGCAGATAGTAAGCAGCATTCAGCTGTGTAATTTAGGGCTTAAAAGGAAAAGAATGTTGTTACCTGCGGGGTCATCAGGTCGTGCCGTAGATCTCGTTCATGGGGTCAAACCTGTGTTCAATTATGCATGCTTGCTAAAACATCGTGAGCAGGAAGGATTTCATTGCACTTTTATTTTTTGACTGAGCCATTTCATTTCGATATAACTTTTATTTATAAAAGAGGTGAAATGGTTTCTTAAATAGAATCTGGTTTCTTTTACAGAAAAAAAAAAAATTAATACATTTACAATTTACTCCAACTCCAAATTGGAAGTTTACATTTTTCTCTTTTTACATTTTTCTCAGAGTTGAATTTTCCCCAGTATTCTGAATTCAATCTCAAAATTTGAAAAATATTGTTTTTCTCTGAATTCTGAGTTTACATTTTACAATTCTACACAAGCAAAGATATTTGAGTAACTATAACATCCTCAGAAATACCATTATACATTTACTCTTTTTTTCTCAGAATATTTACATTTTGCTTTTCTTTTTTACATTTTTATGCTTTTTTTTACAGTTCACATCTTTACAGTTAAGTTTTTAAATTAGTGTTTGAGTTTACATTCTACTTTTTCCCTCTCAAAATACAACAACTATCTTTTTAGATTCAAAACTTACAGTAGTTTTCATTTCAAAATTATTACTTTTTTTTTCAAAAATCATACAATTATAAAGTAAAATTTAGATTTTTGCTATTGTTTTTTATTCTATAGTTGAATAAGCTGCTATGTTCTTTATAAACACACATGCACAAAACATTGTATTACTATAGTCATCATATTATTCCTATAATATGAGAGTACTAACAAGGTTGTAGCAGAGACAGTGACATGACATGGGTTTATCACATTCACATGTAATAAACTTCCAGTAAAAGGTTAATGTGACTATCTGCAGTGTCTTAAGTTTCTTTTTACAGCATTGGCAGTCTTATTTAATGAAAATATAAGCTGTTAAATGGCCTTAAGCATTTATTTTGTTGTCCAAGTGTATGAAAGGCTGTTTAAACACAAGCACCATCAGTAGCAGCAGGCAAGCACATAAACTTCACTGAAATACTGTGGTAAAATACATTTCCATATCTTAAAGTCATGATGAGGAATGATTTAATTTAATGCAGTGCTTCTTGAGACCCACTATATCGTATATCAATCAAGCAGATCATTGATTTTTAAATAAACTAGATTTTAAACATGGTGATTTTGTAATAGTATGCCAGTTGACTGGAAGCGCTTGAGCTGGCTTACTGAAAATGAAAAGTTTCTGTGCATTAATCCAATTGCACAACCTTCACACACAGACAGACGGAAGCTTTTGAAAGAACACACTTTTTTCCTGAGAAAGTTCATAACCTCTATTAAGCTCCTGTAATCCCTTAGTGAGCTGTTTGCACACACCAGTCATCAACGGAAAGGCCAAAATGGGGATAATCACACACACAGATACTTTCACTACAGAGGAAATAGATTTATTCCTCATTGTGTTAAGACATTTACATGTTTTGTTTCTATTTTAGAATAGAAGATTATGCCCTTTTATGAAGCTCCAGACTGTGCAATATGACAAAAAATATCGTATGGACCAAATAAAAAGTCTATTGTTTTATATTAAGATTTATTTCACAAAATATATTGTTTACTGTAATACTTTTTATAATTTACAGTATCATAAATATTACATGCCATTATGAGGATGCAGACAGGAACATGAATAAAAGCATTGTAAGAAAGTTGTAATCTTGAAAGTACAATCTTTACATTTTGCATTTTATTTATATCAATATTAGTTATATCTATTTGAATATTAACTTAATATTTGACCTGAAATCATTAGTTTTTAGTGTTTTATATTTATATATTTTTCTTTTAATAGAAAGTAATGCAATATATTACTCTTTATTTTTGTTATGTTTGCGTGGTGTGATGTAATGTGGTGGCACCATACTGTAGGTAGTGCTGTCGCCTCACAGCAAGAAGGTCGCTGGTTCAAGTCTCGGCAAGGTCAGTAGGCATTTCTGTGTGGAGTTTGCATGTTCTCCCTGCGTTTGCGTGGATTTCCTCCAGGTGCTCCGATTTACCCCACATGTGGTCTAGGTGAAATGGGTCGGCTAAATTGTCCGTCGTGTATGAGTGTGAATGAGTGTGTGTGGATGTTTCCCAGTGATGGGTTGCAGTTGGAAGAGCACCCGCTGCGTGAAACATGTGCTGGATAAGTTGGCAGTTCGTTCCGCTGTGGTAACCCCAGATTAATAAAGGGACTACGCTGAAAAGAAAATGAATGAATGAATGAATGAATGTGAACTGATGTCAATCATTTGTTGTTTAGCTGAAGGTGGGTGCGGGTGTAGTGCTTTGCATCAAGTTTTGTTTTTGTTTTTTGTGTTTTTTTTTTTTCTGTCGTCTTTCTTGCAGTTGTAAAGAGGTTTACTTTCAAATAATCTACACTTAGCAACAATCCACTTATTTTCTTCCATGAGTTCAAAATAACAAGAATCCTATGCAAAAATGTATAGTATACTCTGGCGTGCCATTGTTTCTTACTTCCTGTTTGATGGACGATTTGGGAATCATTTGTTTTAACCGGATCTTCTAAGTGGAACGGTTGAACCAGTTCATTAAATTGAACTTAGTTGTCTTCACTAAATACTTAATTATTTACTTTTTAAACATACTGTACCGTACCCCCTCTGACTTGAAATAAAGCAATATCCTGATTGACTAGAACAGTACACTGACTCATCTGCTATGATAAAAGAGACCCGATGATGATGAGTGAGAGCCGACTGTCTGTTCCCTCGCAGCACGCTCTCTCATTAGCCCCTTTCACATAGTGATACTGGTAACTTTATCTGTAAATTCAGAAAAAGTGCTGTTCACACAGCTAATGACGTTAAGGAATTTTTCCGGAAAACACAATTCAAACATCCATTCCAAACTACCGGTAAATTCTGATATCATTAACAAGAAATGACCTCTAAACGGCTGCATTTGTTTTTGTTAACATTTGACTACATTACAAACTCTGGATAGATAAGTATTCTGAATAACGTCGGTGAAATTGAAAACATATGGAGGAACACTTTCGCATGTCGAGATGTACATAACATGTGTGTGCTGGTTCTCACCGGTTGCTTCACGTGCACACGCGTCAAGCAACCAAAGCAGCTTGAAGGTAAACAAATGGCGGTTTATCATACGCATTTTATTGATAATAATTTAAACAGTTGGCATTTAGAAGGTACATAGAAACGTTTTCTGACTAACATCTAGCAGCTAAATGTATCTGAAAAAATACTCAAAGGCTTTTGTTTTCATAAACAGCGCGGATGTGAGTGCTTCTGAATGTTCTGATTGGCTGGAGTACATGTCTCACATCAGCGCGTTTTAAACGTGAACGCCACCTTCGGGCAATTTTCCTTCTGCGTTCACACAGCACAGCATTCCAGCAAATAACCGGTAATGTTACAACTCTTTCCGGAACGAATTTACCTGTATTTTCAAAAGGATCCTGTTCACCCATACAGACCTTTCCAGAAAATTGGCAGTAATTTTCCAGGAAGGTCTGTATGTGTGAAAGGGGCTATTGAGTGTGTGATTCAACCTCATTTTTATTTCACAATATTTTTTTAAAAAGCCAATTAAGCAAGGTAAAAATCAACTTGCGTTACATTTTTCTAAAAGTAACTCAAATAATATTACTTATTTTTAAAAGTAGTCCGTTACTTTACTCGTTACTTAGAAAAGTAATAGTATTACGTAACATGCATTACTTAAAGCGATTTACCCCCAACACTGATCATAATATATATCTTTATCAAGATATGAGATGCGTTTTTTCATCAGCCTCAGTTGTTTAGAAGGTATTTTATGGCCTGTGACACTCAAATATGCAGCGGTAGGAGTTTTGCGGACAGGTGCCTTTTGGCTGAATTTCTTGGGTCATTATTTATGAAGCGTGACTGACATTATCCTCTCCGTTTTGCTTTCTTTTACCTTTTATCCTCTTCTCAGATCACCATTCAGGAAATGATCTCACGTGCCATCCGCTATCCATTTTTCATTCACAAACATTTTTGCAAGGCTTTTATTATCATCCTGAAGTCAGATATGTTGAAGACAGCACATTCTGCTCCATTATCAATCATGACTGTTGTTTTAACAGGGTATTTTTTGGCCCATAATATATTATCAAACAAGGGAAAAGGAGTGTCCATGACAAAGTCAGAAAATGAATTTAATTAAAATTATATTATAACTAATTGAAGAATGCTAGACCAACTGTGGTTTCTTTGTGCTTGGACTGCTGGATCTTTTTTTCGTTGTTTTGTTGATGTTGTTCTAGTAAATCTGATGAGATTTGGTGTTGTTGGTGAGAAGAGGTCAGGCAGCAGCTGTATTTATAAACTCAGTGTGTGTTAATGCATTGCGGGTCCCTCAACGTCTGTCCGGCTAATGCCAAAAATCTGGAAGAAAGCAAGTGGAAGTAAATCTGTCTGGATGGTTTCTGTTTTGTCAGATACAGACATTCTTTGTTATTTCAAATTTAGTCATGTTTGCCACATAGAGGCTTGCATTGGGCGGTTAATGTTTGGTCATTTCTTATGCTCCTGTGTTTTCTGCAGTGGAATCTAGTCATGAAAATGAGATTTGCTCAAAACCATGGAATTTTGGCAGGTTTTTTTTGTGTGAATAAATTAAGGTCACTGCACAGCTAAATAAATTGTGAAATTTAGTTTAAAGCTTTATTAATCCCCTTGGGGCAATTTATATGACAAGAATGACACGCTTAACACAATAAACACTAACACTTAACATCAAGTACACAAACAAAAACTGAAAAAAATATATAATAATAATAAAAATTAACAATAACAATAATTTATAAGAAAATAAATAAAATAATCATAATAATCAACCGATCAACTACATTTATAATGTAACCGAATATCTTCAGGCACAAAAGTAAAACGAACTAATGTCTATGAACTGTAAAACGACTATTTGAGAATAAAATCTGTGTGCTTGTGAAAAGGAATGGACTGGTTTTATGAATTATAGACATACTCAAGCTCAAAAATTCAGTTTAATTTGAAGAAATGGTGACAGAAATCCCTGCCTATATCATTTTACAGAAGTAGTAGTAATAATATTAAAGAAATATACATTTTAAGAAATAATAATCCCACATTTTTACAGGAGTAAAACGGAATTTGACTGAAAATGGTACTTTTACATTCTTTCATACATAGTACTGTATTGTATCACTTTTTGGTTCTCCCTTTGATACTGTATATCTAGTGAACTATAGTTTTTTTTAGTTGTTAATTTTATTTTGCCGTTAATCCCTCTAATAATAATAATAAAAATAATAATAATAAAGATCCGTGTTTGACAAATGTCTGCTTTTCTCCGCAGCAGGGCAGTGTAGGAGACCTGAAGACGCTCCGGAAAGGTCTTTCTCTGTATCACTCGGAGTCTCAGCTCTCCTCGCTCTCACAGTTTCAGGACACCTTACAAAACGTACGTATATGCCGTCTGACATCAGCAAATTTTTTACAATCGGAGCCAAAACCTAAAGCACATCCAAGCTTAAAAAGATTTGTCATGTTGAGCCGATTTAGAGGAGATTTGACTACAATTAGCTGTCGCAGTTCCAGCTGGTAGTAGGATTCAGGGTTGCTCTTTGTTGAAGCAGACGAGAATTGACCAGAGCCAACAGATTAATACATCAGCCTCAGTGACATGGGAAAGTCCAGATCGGGACAGGTCTTCATGATTGTTTTTTTCTTTTTTTTTTTCATGCTTTATATATATGCTTATTTATTATTCATTAATTCATTTTATTTTATTTTAATAATATTTTATTTTATTTTAGTATTTTTTATATAATAGTTTTTTGTTTATTGATTGATTGATTGATTGATTTTTTAATTATGTAAATCTAATTTGATTATATTTTACAGGTCTTTTTTTAGTTTACACTTTTTTTTAATAGTTTTACCTTTTATAAATTGCACAGATTTTATACAGTAGTTGCGATTCAGAGATTTGGTGTTAAATTAATCAAAAGTTTTACATTGAAAGCATATTCAATGCCTTTTATAACACAATGATTTGTTATATCATTATTTGATGTAACAAGATAGATTTACCTAAAAAAGAAACAACAAACTCATTCTGATACATATGTAAAATTTGTAAATGGAAAATGGATTGTATTAAATTTGATCATATTTTTATATTATAAACAAAATTCATCCCAAAACCTTTTGAAGGCTATAGTGTATTTTCTTCATTAGACATGTTATTCTTTTTGGTAATGTGATGAGAAGTGTTTATATATTAGAATGCAGGAAAGTAAAAGCATGAAAGATGTTTTTTTTCTCCTAGATCATTTCCCGTGGAGTGTGTTTTGATCTCTGCTGTAGACTCTTAGGGCATCCATTCCTTCTTTCAAGGATCATTTCTAACATAAAATGTTATTATGACTATTACTGTTACTACATCTCTGAATTGTACAAAGGTTTGATAATTGTACAGGTTACTGATAAATTAAAAGTCCTTTAGCATACTTTGCATATACCCTATTTCAAACTACAGCTGATCAAATCATTATTAATCAGGTAAATTGTTTTCTAAATCGATCTTTCTCTTTTGTATGTTGTAGTGCAGTATTTATACAAAAGTAATATTGTGATCCCCGATTGCAACAGAGAAATACTTGGAGATATCTCTGTAGACTGATGGCATTTTAGTATATATCACATATTAGATATTATGCTAGAGAATCATACAAACACTTGCTCTAAAGTGACATTAGTGAATGAGAAACTGTTTCACAACTGTTCCGACGTCAGCAGGATATGTGAAGGAATGGCGGATGAAAGTAGTTCTCCTTACAAAAGGATTTTGAGACGTGTTTGATTTTCTTTTTTATGTACCCGATTATGCTGTGGAACTGTTGTATAAACGCAATATCAAACTCGTAGTAGTGTGATGTGGCTGTATATCGTCACTGGTAGGACACTAATGCACGCCTCTCACCAGTGCTGGTCACACTGCTACTTGTGTGATATTGGTCATGTATATATGTGTATATATTTTTTATTATTTTATTTTTTGCATCATATATTGTAGATACATATATTTCTGTATGTATAATTATATGTGTGATGGTGTAAATGTGTAATTAGATATTTTAAATAATTTCTTGTTTTTTATGTAATGAAAATGCTGTAACATAAACATGTAAAACTTCACAATTGCTTATGAATGTGAAGTTGATAATGCATTAATAGTCAGAGCAGAGATAATACATTAATCTGATTAATTACAGATAATGCATTAAAAAATATATGAACTTATGATTATATAATTAAATGATAATTTGGGAGCAAGCAAAATGTAGTATGCAGATTTTTAAACACATCCAGTTGTTCTTTTATTATCCCTTCCCTCTTTTATTCTATCACCCTCTCTCTCTCTCTCTCTCTCTCTCTCTCTCTCTCTCTCTCTTTCTCTGTCTGTCTTTTCTCCTGAGATATTATTATCATCATAATCATCATTGTCATCATCATGATTCCCCTCCGCTCGTATCCTCAGTAAAGGTCATCCATGAACCTGTGCGTGAGCTCATCAGCGCAGTCATCAGCAATGACAGGCAGAAACCGCACAGCTGCTCCGCTTTAAAATGAGGGACAGTTTCCACAGCAAGGAGAAATCAATTAGAGGGTCTCGTCCTCAGAGACTGCTGGCCTTATTTTATCTCAGCTCATCTCTGTCTACCAGCTCACGGCTTCATTAGCATGGCTTTGAACTTTCGCTTTAATCACGGGACGAGATGGCACTGAATAATGCAGCGGCGAGCTGTTGAAACAATAATCAGGTTGTAGGAGCGATGCGGTCGAGGTTACACGAGGAGAGCTAATCAGAGGAGTTTCAGAGGTGCTGTTACAGTTGTTTAACAGAGCTTTCATTAATAATAATTATTTATTGGATTTACTAAATTTTTTAAGGTAAGTGGTTGCAAACAATATATAGGCTGAATTTTTACAAACAAATTAAATTTAGTTATGTTCAACAAACTTTTTGTTTGTTTAAATTCAGCCCATATAAATTGTTTTTAACCACTTTAAACCACCTTAAAAATTTAATAAATATAATAAATCATTTTTTTCATTGAAGATGTGCCGTGGACAAGATTTGCATGCATGTTTGTTCAAGAATGTGATCAAATTTGGAAATATAGTGGAATATTGCATGTAATTTCAAATGATTTCCAGCTATTTTTTTAAATAAGGTTTTAGAATTGTAGGTACATTTACAATCTCCAAATTAAAATTTCAATTATTTTTCAAAAACAAATACTTTAAGGGATCAGTTTTGAATTCATTTGAAAAAATAATGGTTGTATGTGTATTTAGGGGTGTTCTTAAAATATTAACTTAAAGACTCCCACTATAGCTATTTTTGACTGATTCCCTATCAAATTTGATAATTTTGTATTATTGTACATTGAAAATGCTTTTAGTTAGTTAAGTAAATTATAAATTTGTTGTATTCCAGTTGCTTAAAAATGCTTGAGTCATATGTATAAAAAATCAAGCAGATTAAATGTGCAAGATACAGTTGAAGACAGAATTATTAGCCCCCCCCCCCCCCCCCCCCCCCCCCGAATTATTAGCCCCCCTGTTTATTTTTCCCCCAATTTCTGTTTAACAGAGAGAAGATTATTTCAACACATTTCTAAATACATTACTTTTAATAACTCATTTCTAATAACTGATTTATTTTATCTTTGCCATGATGACAGTAAATAATATTTGACTACATATTTTTCAAGACACTTCTATACAGCTTAAAGTGACATTTAAAGGCTTAACTAGGTTAATTAGATTAACTAGGCAGGTTAGGGTAATTAGGCAATAATAAAACACATAAGACTTTCTCCAGAAGAAAAAATATTATCAGACATACTGTGAAATTTTTTTTCGCTCTGTTAAACATCATTTGGGAAAAAAAAAAATTCAAATGGGACTAATAATTTTGACATCATCTGTATACAGTAGCAGAAATGTGGGATATAAATTCAAAATTCTGACTTTTTCTTTAAATTTTACAAAATAAACATGGTATTGGGAGTTTTTAATCTCAAAATTCATTAATGTAAATATTAATTTTGTATTTTTAAATTATTTTATTATTTTATTATTATTTTATTATTTTATTTATTTAAAAATAAAATAAAGAAGTGATAAATGTTTAAATGTTTATTTGGAATCAAAATAAATGTTCAATACACATACCTTTTTCTTTAAAATAACCATTTTTAGAATGTCAAGGACATTTTCTAGTCTAAAGAACCCGCTTCCACTATAAAAAAAAAACCTTTGTGCAAAGAAATGTTTCTACAAATATTGATCAATCTTCATGAAAAATACATGTTTTTATACAAATACAATATACAAATACAAATACAAATGTTTGCACATTTGTCACTCTGCTAGAAAGCTAAACTTAAAAAATATGTATATATAACCCTTGTACTAGCATTCACATTTCCTGCTCCTCTTTCCCCATCAGAGTCTGCATGTGGTCTAATCGATGGATTTGTTTAATCCAGGCTGTGACCTGCTTCTGATGTCCAAGTGTTGTTTACGATCAATGTATTTTGTGGATTAAACTGATGAAAGATTAGCTGTGGGTGTTTATGTAGGCATTACTATGCCTGTTCAGAATATCCCATTAATGGTCTCTGATTTGAAAAGCCTAAACAATATCTTAATGATTTAATTTGGCAGCATCTAGTGGTAGTCTTATCTTGTACACACTCCAGCCAGTCACACAGATATTCCTTATGGCAAAGCTTTAAAAACTGGGCACCACATCCAAAATTGGATGATCAGTCATTTTCCGTTAATGCCTTCTTAATGGATTATTTTTGAATAATCAATAGTCTGATGAATCTGAAGGCCATTCAGCAGCATTATATGTCTATTTCAGTTCACTATAATGTAAATACTTGATAGCAGGGATGTGGCGGATATCTTAAAAGTAGGGGGGACAGCTGTATGAGGCCAAAAAATTTACATTTATTAATCACCTGTTTCTAAATGGTCTGTCTCTAAAAGTAAGGGGTCACAAACTTAGATACGTGAGGAGACCCATGATTTTTATAACTTACAAAGTTAATAAAGGGCAACACAGTGGCACAGCAAGAAGGTCGCTGGTTCGAGCCTCGGCTGGGTCAGTTAGCATTTCTGTGTGGAGTTTGCATGTTCTCCCTGGGTTTCCTCCAGGTGCAGATGAGTGTGTATGGATGTTTTCCAGAGATGGATTGCAGCTGGAAGGACATCCGCTGCATAAAACATATCCTGGATAAATTGGCGGTTAATTCCGCTGTGGCGACCCTAGATTAATAAAAGGATTAAGCCGAAAAGAAAATGAATGAACGAATGAATGAAAGTTAATAAACAGTAAATAATTTAATGTCCTGCTATATTTGTTATTCATAATTTCATGTACACATAACCACTATTTGTCACATCATTATAAAGATAATTATGTTTATTTTAACACTATAAATGAGGAGGACTTCTCTCCTTCTCAATCCCTGGGTCTGAATGCAGACACGGTGGATAGCAGTGCAGCAGGTCTCTTGCCCTGTATATTCCAACCATTAACCCCGCTGGTAATCTGGAGGAATTTAAACATGTGCAAACACAGCAGCACGGTGTGTCTGAATGATAACAAACTCAACTGATAAAAGACAAAGTCCGCCATATTCCAATTCTCGAACAGCTCTCTGGACAAAAATGCTTGTTGCAAACCAACAGCTTTGCTGTATCGGCCCTGACAGCATCTAGGGGAAAAACATGCAACAAACCCTGTGGATCATGGAAACAAACACATACGACCCATGCCGTGCGTGGTCTCACCCAGTCATTGGGTCTCACAGCTTGGCAGATCTGCCTTGCCTATGGAAAGCACGTGCTCTCATGAATAACTAACAAGCAGGGTCTTCTCATAGGAAAAAAAAACTTAGCTATGAATAATATTGAGAAACCGACATGTCATCACTCAACTAGCAGATGCATGACACGTCGCTGATTTTGATCACACCCCAAAAATGTTTTTATAGATGAAATTAGCTGACAAAAGCTCAAAAGGATCCAGTTTTCTCCACAATTAAAGCTGACAGGTGCTAACTTTGTCCTTAATCATGCCCAACACACACAAATCTGTTAAAAGTTTTAAAAAAGTACTCAAGGGTGTCTTTAAAATCATTGCATTATAATGTATACAATTGATTAGACATGAATTTGAATTCACATGTACAAATTAAATCTGATATAATTCAATTCAGTATAGTTTTGTCATTATTTAATGAGATAATTCAACCAAAAGGGCTTAAATAAATAAATAGGCATTGGCATTTCCTGTATAAAAATCCATATCAGTTGACCACAGCTTGTACTAGCAAACGAATCCATGCAAAATGAATTGTGGGACTCCCGGGCTTCTCTAATCGGGCTGCGGGGCGATGCTTGACAGCGGCCACTGGGTCTGGATGTTCTCGGGTCAGTCCAGGGTAAAGTCCTCAATAAACCTGCTGGCAGCTGAAAGTGAGCAGCACAATCCTGCTCAAGCAGGCCAAAAGCGAGCTGCCGTTTCCATCCAGGGCTCCTCTCTCGACCCCAGTGCTGAAATGCCAGCTCAATTGTTGTGGATTTAACGCTAGAATGGGACTCAAAGGGCTGTGTCTAAACAGGGGCTCACTGGACCCCGTGTGTGCTGAAAGAGCTCTTTGTTGATGTGGAGCCATGAAGGGGTACGAGCAGAGATGAGTTATAATGAGATGCTTTAACCCATTTCCAGTTGACTCAGAGAAACGGCTACGGGCTTTTTCAGTGTTGTGCATGCTTGCTGGTAAACCGAGAGAGATTTTGTGTGTTGTGAATAAATATATAGGGATGACAACGTATCATCGATGATTACTTAATTATCAATAATCTACTGTATATAAATCATTCATTCATTGATTTTCCTTAGCCTCAATCTCTTTATCCATCAGGGGTCGCCACAGTGGAATGAACCGCCAACTTATCCAGCATATGTTTTACACAGCGAATACCCTTCCAGCTGCGACCCAGTACAGGAAAACACCCATACACTCTCACATTTACCCACACTCATACACTACGGCCAATTAAACTTATGTAATACACCTATAGCGCATGTCTTTAGACTGTGGGCTTAACCTGAGCACCCGGAGGAAACCCACACCAACACAAGAAGAACATGCAAACTCCACACAGAAATGCCAAGTGGTTCAGCTAAAACTCGAACCAGGGAACTTCTTGCTGTTAGGCGACAGTGCTAACCACTGAGCCACCGTGTCAACAAATTTATTATTGACTGTCAATAGAGATGCATGATATACTGGATTTCCAAAAACGCATTGAGTATTATTAAACTGTTTAATGACAATATGGACTTTTGTTGTTGTTGTTGCTGTTGTTGTTTTTACACTAGAATTTTTTAAGTTACATATTAATTTATTTTAATTTTGGGAGTGGTTGCGTATAGTTTTTGTATGCATAAGTACTATATATTTACCCTCAAACGGTTCCAAACCTTTATGTCTTATAGGAGCACAGACTCTCTCGACAGTTCTGGAGGTGATTAATAATATAATAACACTAATTCTGAAATGGTTAAGGTGTTTTACAATGACCAAAACAACATTTCAGATGTTTTACAGTTTGCTCAGCCTGCTGGTCTGTCCATTCACACACATTTTTATCATCTCATGATCTCTTATAACAAAATCACATGATTTTTTTTATGTGCACATTGTGGAATTTGTTCTGTAAAAGTGTTTCCATCATTGTTTATGTGGATCTTTCCTTATCAAATAAAAAGGTTATCCTACTCAGTTATATTCGCATGCTTTTAATGCGCATTTTCAAAATTGATGCACATGTTGGTGTTTCCATCTACTGTTTTTTATGCGCATAACCAAAACACACATACATTAGGTGGATGGAAATGTAGCTAATGGTTACAGGTTTATCTAGGTTTAAAATAACTTCTTTCATGTTCAACAGAAGCAAAAAAGTCACACAGTACTCAAATTATGTTTGCTGTTTGTTCAAACTACTTATTTATAATACGCTGAAACAACACAATTCGTGGCCAACATTTTTACACTGAGGTTTGGAACAAGTGAAGGGTGAACAGAGTCAGTGGTGACAGAATTTATATTTATTTTTGGGTGAACTATCCCCTTAATAAGCACAATATCTTCACATTTTGGAAGAAAATAACACACTTGTAGTGACTAAACAATATTTTCTCACATTGATGCTTATTGTTGCATTTTAATCATAACACCTCATATTCATTTTAATATGTTTTTATACTGCCTTATTTCAATATACACTGTTGCATAAATATTGTATTACAAACGTACAGAGCCTTATTTCAATATTCAAGTAGGACGGTATTTAAATATACACTACTTGTATATTGAAATAAGGCACTGTAAATTTGTAAAGCAGTATTTATAGTCACTTTTTGGGCAAGGATTTTTGCATTTTGAGGGTCATTTGCACTGTAATGCACACTCATCTTACATTATTAATGTAATGATTAGTAAATTATTTGATTGTTAATTTACCATTTATTTTAAGAATGATTGATCATGGGAATTTGTGTAAATTGACATCCCTAATAAATAAATGTCTATTTATCTCTAGGGGTCTATACGGATTGCTGGAGGTGATCTGGCGCCCACCGTAACAGGATACCTGCCTGCAGCACAGAAACCTGAGGCTGTTGTACATGCCATGAAAGTAAGATGCTGATGCTAATGATGCTAAATAAAGTCATATTATGATAACTGTTCCCACATGTTTAGATTGTATTTTTTATTATGTCTTATCATTAGTCAATAACAAGTTAGAAACAACTTTTAAAAGTCTAGTTTCGCAGCCACTATACTGAATACAACATGGTAGAGCTGTCTCAATTGATTCCCAGAATATATTGTTGGTGTTGGACCCATTACATTATACTAATACTGCCACCTAGAGGACTTTTTGGTCAACTAAAGGATTTAGGAGTATTATTTTTATTTTAAAAAAAAAGGAATGGTACTTGTCTATGCAAATTATTATTTATATATGAGTGAATTTCTATTCATATTTTGAAGCTTTTATTTTTTTATTTAAATTATTTTCATTTTAAAAGTAAATTAGGCTGATTTATTTATTTTTATTTTTTTGTGGAAACTAAAATCCTCTTTAATAAATTTATAAAATGCCAAAATATGGATTTGTTTTCATTGCTGTTATTCCTTAGAAGCTTGTTTTTCATTATGGACACTAATGTATATTTCTAGTTTTAGCTAAAAATAGCAACTCTTTAGTTGTCTTGTCTGTTTTTTCATTGTTTGTTTTTCACTGATAATATTCATACAGATGTTATCAAAAGAGTTACACAGTGTAAATACTCAGTATTAGGTTTTTGATATCTTATATTTCATTAATAATGAAGCTTTAGCGAGCATTGCTAATCATGTAACTGTGTTGGTTTGCTCTGTAGGTATTAGAAGTGCATGAGAACCTGGACAGGAAGATCCCAGAGGACTATGAGGAGGATCTGAGCGAGAAAGAGAAAGCCATTGTCAGAGAGATGTGTAACGTGAGTCTCCGTGGTCCATTAATAAAGCCCTGTTGAGCAGAGAGAGAAGCTGAGCGTTTGTTGTCCTGTCACTCTGGATAATTACACAAGCTCTGATGGAGGACACTGTTTCAATGTTTCACAACAGAGACCCACTTTCAGACCACTTTAATGAGAGGCCTTGGCAAAAGTCCTCAGAGTGTTTACTGCACAGTTGTCTGTGCAATTAAAATAACTTGATCAGTGAAACAATGCAGGTTTATCAGCTCTCTGAAGGGCCCCTGGAGTCTGGGACCTGTGCTGTGTTCCTGTCAAAGCAAATCTCTGACAGTACACAAGAGCTGCTTTCTTTTATCATCAAATTCAGTCTACAGTCGCATCAGAAACCTTTTAAATATATATTTTATAAAAAAATATTAATAATAATAACTATATTTTTAACTCTTTTGGCCTTGTCCTTAGCTTTATAAATATATATATATATATATATATATATATATATATATATATATATATATATATATATATATATATATATATATATATAATGTAAATATATATTTTTGAGGCTTGTCCTGAACTTCTAGTCTATTAAATACATAATCATTATTATAAAAAATATTATCATTTGCATTTTGACATACTATATATTCTGATATTATACATATTTGCCTTATGTAAGTTTTTTCCTTAGTCTGTAAAATTTGTAAAAAGAAAATAAATAATTTTGATATTAATAAAATAATAATACATTTGCCAAAATCTCGCTTTTTATCTTTTTGTAGGCCTTATAATATATATTATTATCTATTATATAGTATATATATTATATATTTATTCATATTCACTAAATTGTAATATATATATATATATATATATATATATATATATATATATATATATATATATATATATATATATATATATATATATATATATATTCACATTTTTTATGTTACAGCCTTATTTCAAAATGAATTAAATTAATTTATTTCCTCAAAATTCTGCACACAATACCCCATGATGACAATGTGAAAAAAAGAGTTTTTGAAATAGTTGCAAAATTATAAAAAATTTAAAACCTGAAAAATCACATGTACATAAGTATTCACAGCCTTTGCTCAGCACTACTTGCCTCAAGTCTTTTTGAATATGATGCCACTAGCTTGGCACATGTGTCTGGGAATTTTTGCCCAGTCCTCTTTGCAGTCCCTCTCAAGCTTTATCAAGTTGGATGGGAAGCGATGGTGTAGAGCCATTTTCAAATCTCTTCAGAGATGTTCAATGGGATTTAGGTCTGGTCTCTGGCTGGGCCAGTCAGGGACATTCACCAAGTTGTTGTGAAGCCACTCCATTGATATTTGGCGGTGTGCTTTGCGATATTGTCTTGCTGGAATATGAACCGTCTCCCCAGTCTGAGGTCAAGAGCACTCTGAAGCAGGTTTTCATTTAGGATGTCTCTGTACATTGCTGTACATTTCGATTCTTGAGTCCTTCAGATGACTTTTAGCCAATTCCAGGCGGGGAGTGGCTTTCATAATGCTTTATGGCACAGGCTGTGAATACTTATGTACATGTGATTTTTCAGGTTTTTTATTTTGAATAAATTTGCAACGATTTAAAAAAATATTTCCTTCACATTTTCATTATGGGGTATTATGTGTAGAATTTTGAGGAAATAAATTAGTTTAATTCATTTTGGAATAAGGCTATATATCTTTACACTCTTATAATAGATATCTTTACAAACAAATATGTATTCCAATATTTTAAAATTCTTACAATTAAAAATAATTTAGAATTTTTGGGCCTTATAAAACAAAATAGTGACACTTAAAAATGTAACTTTGCTTATAATTGGATTGAGTTGTACTGCATTGTAATGTAGTGTATAAAATGTTTTATTTTATTTTATTTTCAGTATCTGACCACTTTAATGTAGAGTATTTAATTTAATTAAATAAAATAAAAATAAAAAGCAGTTTAAAGGTGAACACTGAATAAATAAATTATTCATATTATTTCATATTTTTGACATTTATTTATTTAATTTGACATTATTTCATTTTCAGTATCTGACCATTTTGAACGTAGAGGAAAAAATCTGAATGTGTAATTTAATTAAATAGAATAAAAATACAATTAGAAATAAAAAAAAAAGTTTAAAAGTAAACACTAAGTAAATGAAATTATATTTTAGACTTTGATTTAGTATTGATCACCAGTGATCTAGATTGCTGGTGAACTACACACACACCAAAAGAGCTTCACTTTCCAGAATGCTATGCATTAACCTCCCCAGTCCCAGCTGAGTCCCACACACACACACACACACACACACACACACACACACACACACACACACACACACATACACACACACACACATACACACACACACTTCTCGTGGTCTGTTATTCTGTTACAGTCTGGTGTGTAGTGCAGAGTAAAAACAAAAAAGTGTTGATCCAAACTCAGCATTTAAACACATTTACTGACCTATTATAACAAAACAAAACAAAAACTAAGAAAAGGCTAAACAGATACAAGAAGCACACAAGCATCATGGGAGTAAAAAAAAAAAAAAAAAAAAAAAACAGACCATGAGAAGGGAACATTAACTGAAGTATATAGTCCTGGTAATGAGTGGGAATGACCCGCAGCTGTGAGTGTATGTGTGTCCAAATGACCATCAGCTAGGACTGGAGAGATAAGTGCAAGGCATTCTGGTAGTTGTAGTTCTTTTGGTGTGTGTTTTTGTGTGTGTAGTTTACCAGTGATGTACAGTCCCTAGATCGCTGGTGAGCGTTACAGATTTATTTAATTTCATTTTATTATCAGTATCTTGACTAATTTGAATGTAGAAAAAAATTGTATTCAATTTAATTGCATAGAATACAATAAAATAATGTTTAAAAGTAAACACTGAATAAATAAATGAATTATTTACCTTCATGCACAACTTGCCATTCATTTATTTCAAAACAGGAGCACAGAAGCAATAGCTTTTAGACATTTGTAATTGTTCAAGATTAAAAGTGAAGAAGGATCTGACCTGTGTGTTGTTGTTTTGTGTGTGTGTTTTCAGGTGGTGTGGCGTAAACTGGGCGATGCAGCAGGAACCAAGCCCTCCATCCGCCAACATCTTTCTGGAAACCAGTTCAAAGGCCCTTTGTAGCTCCATGCCAGTGAGCGGCAGAGCCTCCAGCAAACCAACTAATCTGTGAAAATGACCACAGTCTCAGATCTGGGCAACTTCACTTCTACTGCCAGCTTCTCTCAGCCTATGGCGTTCATTCATTCCAGATATTTCACACCTGTTACCTACAACACCAGGTTTAATATATATCCCGGACTCACAATTAGTAAAAGCTAAATCGTAGCTCTATTTATGTGCATACCATCCAAGTATTCATAAGAGGCAGCTTAATGGATTCGTTTCTCATTCCTTATATTGGAATAAAAGCACACAGCTAAATGGAGACACTGCAAGATTACAACCTTAGTTTCCACTCCTGAAAGCTTTCTCACTTTAGCACAAGACCGTTCCATGTTATTATTAAATGATTTTTCATTGAGCCTTTACAGTACCGTTCAAAGGTTTGAGTTGTGAGATTTAAAATAATAATAATGTAATGACAAATAAAATAACAAAAAATAAAAATAATAAATACTAATAAAAAAATAATAAAATAATAATAATAAAAAGTGAATAATTAAATGTAGCATTGATTGGTCAAAATAGAATGAAATGCTAATATTATGTAATATTATATATTTAAAAAAAAAACTTAATTAAAAAGTAAAACACAAGGATGATTGTTTTGGGGATCCGTGTGATCTAAAAAATGGCATGAAGGTTTAGTAAAACAGGATTTAAAGGGGAACTGTTATGCAAAAATCACTTTTATATAAGTTTTAACACAGTTGTGTGGCAACAGTCTGTGAATATAAGGCAGCTTCTACTGGTACAAATTGGTTAATTTAGTTTTGTTTAGAATCGCACGTTATAAAAACAGTCTGCAGAAACACTTTGATTGACATTCTGCCTTTGTACGTGTCATCAGACAGGGAAAGTACTGCCTACTATTAGCGATCTCTCCCTTATTAGCACTGGACATTATTCTTGTTTTGAATCTGCCACTATTCTGACACATAGGCATTTATAGCTCCACCTTCTTTTGAGAAGACACAATCTCATATGAATTTAAAGTGACAGTCCCTAAAATGACACAATTCGTATCAGAGCCTAAAAGGGTCAGTTTCAAAGAGTTAAAAACATTATTTGTGGGGTATTTTGAGCAAAAACTTCACATACGCACTCATGAGGACATCAGCATCTAATGGTACAAATTGAATAATTACATTTTTATTATCACACTTGATAATACAGTCTGCAGAAACACTTTGATTGACATTCTCCCTTTGTACGTGTCACCAGAGGGGGCATGTCCCACCCATTAGTGATGATCTCTGCCTTATTTGCATAATATGTTAGTCTTGTTTTTGACTCTGCTACTATTCTGATAGATTGGCATTTATAGATCTGCCCTCTTTTTAAAAGTGGACTAGGGCCACAATCTCATTTGAATTTAAAGTGACAGTCACCAAAATGGCACAATTAGGATCAAAGCCTAAAAGGGTCAGTTTCAAAGAGTTAAAAACATGATTTGTGAGGTATTTTGAGCTGAAACTTCACATACACACTCTAGGGACATCAGACTTATTTTACATCTTGTAAAATAGGGCGTAATAGGTCCCCTTTAAAAAAAAAAAAAGAAAGATTTAGCATCACGTGTTTAACTTTTGATCAATTTGCTAACAAAAAAGTCTTACTAAACCCAAACCTATGAACGGTTATATACTGTACAGTGTTTTGTTAGAACCACTCAAACCAAAAGATTTCGTTTATCATAATAATTATACAATTGCCAGACATTAGATAGTTTTATTTTCTTATCAATGCTGTTTTCCTGAGCTTAATGTTCATTTTCAATCATTCATATGATAAATAAGATATAAAGCAGTAAACTTGTACAAGAAAAATAAAGAAGCAGCTTTTTAAACAGTTCATAAATTCAAAAAACAAATGACTGCACACCTAATATTCTAGAGATCTTTGCAGGCCAGCTCATAAGTATAAGCTTCTAAAAAGTATTTTTCTGAACATTAATTATAAATGCCAGCTCAAATTTCAAAGTTTGATACTAAAAGTACTTTAAGCTGTAAACTGACAATCGTGATTAACTGAAGCTGCTGTTAAACATTTGTTTATGTCTGTTAAATGATAGCAGATCAAGTCAAAATTCAATAGCAGTGTCTTATAATACGTCCCAGTGGAGTGCTTCCGATTGCATATGAGACCTTTGTGGTGTCATAATATGATTGAAAGGACTGTTAAAGCTTTTTTTTTTTTAGATCTACAGATTGAGTGAACTGTAAAGAACTGGACCGCAGTTTCAGGTTGTAGATACTGAATAGGTGCAATAGAGAAACTGCACCGGATGAATGGAGGTATGAAAGTGTTGTGTGTGTTTTTCTGTTCAGTCTGGAATAACAGATGATATTCATCAAGTTTAAAGGGACAGTTCACCCAAATATGAACATGTGCTGGTGATTTACTCATCCTCAGAGCAATCAAGATGAATATTATGAATATTAGAAAAGATTTGAAGCCAGTCATTGGTGATAAACAAAATGCAAGTCAAAAGCTAAATATACAGGCATAACGAAATTAATACCATAACTCCTGACTAAACATTGAGAAGCAAAACAATCGACCTGTGCAAGAAACTGAACATTATTTATAACATTATTACCTTTTACTCACATGTATTAATTTAAAACACATGTATACTCTTTAAAATGCCAGTATCTTATACCAGTTTCTCAGCATTTTATGAATAACCAAGGACCACAGTTTCAGGATTCAAAAAAAGGGTTTAATTTTCTAATGAATAATAATAATAACAACAACAACAATAATAATAATAATAATAATAATAATAATAATAATTTTAAAAAAAGTCATAGGTACATGTATAGACAAACTTTTTAGCCCTCCTGTGAAAATGTTATACTGTTACAAATATTTCCCAAGTGCTATTCAACAAAGCAAAGATATTTTAACATTATTTCCTTTTCACCTTATTCACCAGGCACATCCATTTGAATCTTTTTGGCTTGAGACTTCTGTTCTTATTCACTTCCATTAATTTTTAGATGTTAAAAACAGATTGTTCTGCTGCTTGATGTTGCAAACTGATCTTGATTAAGAATACCCGTATCTTGCAAAACAACTATAGCAAAGACTACAGAAATTAGTCACAAGCAATTACTTATTTAAACTATTATGTTGATTAATAACCTCTCTGCTAAACAAAAGTACAAATTCACAGGAGGGTGAATCATTATGTCTTCAACTGTGTCCTGAAGATGAGAAAATCAAAAATAAATGTCATTTTTAGGTGAACTATCCCTTTAACGTATATACTGAATAAAATTCAAGCAAACTGGACTAGAAACTGGATAAAGGATGGGTTATTAATAATGAGCTCATTTTGCTTCATTTTGTGTAAAATGTCTAATTCAGCTATAGTTCATGAGAATCATTGGGCAATATTTTGTCTGTTTTGTATGTGTGTGTACGTGCTGTACATGGCATAGCGAAGTCTTATGAATGAAAGGGCAGTAAAAGAGGTGTCTTTTGAGTTTTGTGTGTTCTAATTCAGATCCTTTATCTGCGGACACAAGAACTGCCTCAAAAGATGCTTGCTGCATTCCCACAAAAGCTCTTATTTTTCAAAACCACTGACCCGATAAGCCATAATTTTGTATTGTTCGTTTAAATCAAAGCTCTTTCGAGCATCTCTGAAATCCCTCAGCTGATCTAGTTATTTTTGTATTAAAGCTGTGCGGATTTTTTTTGAAAACTAGATGTTTATGAGAGCAGTGCTGGATTGAAATCACATCCGGATGGTTTTGTTCACACTGGATGCAGCAGGCCACTTTTGGTGGTGTGTGTTTTTTATTTTTGTTTTGTGCGGGAACAAAATGAGCAGCAAACATTTCAATAAGTACATCAGAAAATGTCATATTTTTTTTAATAGTAAGAATATGCTTTGAATTTGGGTCAGTATCGCAGTATGTGCTGTTAACAACAGTGAATATTGTCTCGGTTAAACTGTGAAGTGTTTATTGTGAACACAAACCCGGAAATAATCATTTATTCAAACTATTTTTTTGAAACTCATTTAAAAGTGTCCTTTACAAAGAGATCTCGTCTTCGCAACTACTGACTTTTATTTTGTATTTAAGTTTAAAGCACACCAGAATCTGAAATGCTGACGTTTGGCTGTTTTCTTTTTCTTTTTTCAAATGCACTGCTTCTTTTGCGAGTGAGGATTTGATGTTTGGATGTCCTGTGTAGCTCATCTGTATGTGAAACAATGAAGTTGTGTTCTAGGACAGGACAATTCAGCGCCGTGTAAATAACTACTCTTACTGTAGAATACCTGTAACTAGCATGCCTTTATATATTTTTTATTAAGCTGTATGTAGCTGAGAATGGACCTGTATTTTAGCTAATAATATTCTAAATAATTTGCGAATAACCCTCTTGTAGATTTGAAATAAAACAAAGAATCCTTCTCTTTGTAGGATGTCTGTTTTTTTATTATTAATTCAAATTAACAGGAAGCGGGTGGCACGATCGCCTCACAAAAAGAAGCTCGGTGGTTCGAGCCCTAGCTGAGTAAGTTGGCATTTCTGTGTGGAGTTTGCATGTTCTTCCCGTGTTCGCATGGGATTCCTCTGGGGGCTCCGGTTTCAGTCCAGAGACATGCACTAGGTGAATTGGGTAAGCTAAATTATGTGTGTGAAGGAGTGTGTGTGAATGTTTCCCAGTGTTGGGTTGCAGCTGTAAGGACATTCTCTGCGTAAAACATTTGC
The DNA here is from genome assembly GCF_052040795.2 of Danio rerio. Taxonomy (NCBI): domain Eukaryota; kingdom Metazoa; phylum Chordata; class Actinopteri; order Cypriniformes; family Danionidae; genus Danio; species Danio rerio. The sequence continues at coordinate 19,243,494 of NC_141037.1, forward strand.
TGGATAAGTTGGCGGTTCATTCCGCTGTGGCGACCCCTGATTAATAAAGGGAATAAGCCAAAACGACAATGAATAAAATTATCTGAAAAAAGGGTGAGTCTGCCATCTGCTGGAGATTTACAGCAACTGCACATATGCTCTTATAATGGGAGGATTTTTACATCTTTTCCAACTAATACGTTGAGAAAAGAGGAGTAAACAATATTATTTGTCAAATATTGTTTAATAATTCCCCTGTTTGTTTTCAGAGTAATGTTATTTTTTGAAAAAGCAAAATAGACTCTGGTAAACTATTTCGCAAGTACACTGAAAAGATGATGTCTGCAAAATTGTTGCAAACAATTTATAAAGGTTGAATTTAAACCAACAAATGAAATTTAGTAATGCTCAACTTATTTTGTTTGTTTAAGTTTAGCCCAAATAAATTGTTTACAACCACTTAACTCAAAAAATTTTGTAAATATAAGGAGTCATCTTTGAATCATGTTTTGTGTAGCACCATTGTTCACTTGCTTTCATTCTTTAATACATTTCTACATCATCCAGATTATCGCACATCCTACTGTGACTGTCATACTATTTTTGAAATCTGTTTTAAACAATATTGTTGTTGTTATTATTTTAGAATATATTTATGAAATTACTCATTTGTCCCTGATTTTTGTTTTAATATTAAGTCAATATGTTTTTAAAATGACTTAGTGTAATATAATATTACATTTATTTTAATTACTAAAAATATATTTATTTAAATATTATATAACATAAATGTAGGAAGTAAAATAAGAATAAATTATATCATACATTAAGAAGTGTAAAATTGAGGAAATTAAAACAAAATATTGTGGATGTTATAAAATAATATGTAATATTGATAGCATTATATATTATCGTCGTTAACTAATATTGAAAGGTTTTGAATTAAACATTATGGTAAATAAATCAAATATGACTTTTTTAACATTATTTATTCCTTCATTTTCTTTTTGGCTTAGTCCCTTTGTTAATTAGGGGTCACCACAGCGGAATGTACCGCCAACTTATCCTGCGTATGTTTTACACAGCGGATGCCCTTCCAGCTGCAACCCATCACTGGGAAACACCCATACATTCTCATTCATACACATACACTACGGACAATTTGGCTTACCCAATTCACCTATTGCACAGGTCTTTGGACTTGTTGGGGAAACCGGAACATCTGCAGGAAAGCCACGCCAACACGAGGAAGGTTTTAGCATTAATGTATTAATCGATTATACATTTTTTTATATATTTTATCAATTATCATGTACTTTTAATCCTATTTTATTTATTTGTAATGGTAATTGGATTATTTTTTATGTATTTGTTTATTTTTATTAATATTTATTATTTAGCCTATAATTAATATACATTACATTTTACAGCCAATCAAAAGTTTTACATGTTTTCGAGCTGTAAAACATGACTCCTATTAGGCCACCCAGGGGGTCACTAGACTAACCCCAAGCTTGAAAAATCCAGCATCACCTTATGTGTTTTGTCTCATTGACTGACGTCTTCCTTCGCGAATCACAATGTGCAAACTTTATCCTTTTATGGTCACTTTATGTACCCAAAGTAAACTTCCAATCACAAGACAAACAAGCCTTCCGTTTGTGCAGTCAAACCAACCTTGTCAATCCGACGCAAGGATCGACTACTCTCGCGACCAGTTAACTCCCAGTAAACGGGTACCGCCTCATCGCAAACCAATAAACGCCTTCAATTCGGCAAGGCGAAACAGCTACCAATTTACACCAATCATCTCACACGTTTGCAGTTGCGTACGGAACAGTAGCCAATCACAATACGAGCTTAGGATGGGAGGAACGCTACTACTGCCCAATCCGCTTTGTCAAAATCTTATTAGGGCGTTGCTTGGCCTCAGAGGAAGTTAGGCTGTACCAGCAGACCGACCAGAAGAGGATTGAATTCCAGGTTGACAGGAGGATCCCTGCAGTCAATTGGAAGGTAGTTTCAGTGCTTATTCACAATCAATATTGTTTGCAAATACGCACACGGTGTTTATTATAATTAACCAACATATAATCAACACCATAGCTGCAGATGCGTCACAAATGTTCGCTGTGAGGGTGTCTAATTCAGCAAATTGCGAAACACAGACATGCTGGATATTAACTCAGTGAATGTGTCTCAAAACCTACTAAGCTGCCTTTCTAGAGAACATACCTGACCGCCCTAGACTTGCTCGAAGCGTTCAGTACAACGCTGTACGTTTTAAATGCTGCTTGAACGTTGTAAATGCGCTATAATGCTTACAATGATGTCTGTGTAAGTAACTAAGCAGGTTTTGAGACACTTGGGCCATGATATACAGATAGCTTGATGAATAGAAACAAATATGAATGGATGTATCTTAAGGGATTTAAGTCATGCATATAAACACCGGACAATCCAGTGTTTAAAATGTAGACTTTGGCGTGCAGTGTAATATGGAGCATCTACTGGTGGTTTTGAATAGATGCGTTGGGCCAGACGGGGTTATTTTAAGGCATCAAGCTGCTGAAATCATCTAATATTCTGCTCTTGGCTTCAGAGTTTATGTTAAATGTTTCTTACTGTGTTATTCTGCCTGCCAGTGTATTTACCTCGCTGTTCTCTGCTGGTTTCAGCTTTAAGTAGCTTACTTTTGTGTGTCCAATCCAATTTGCTCTTCAGTGATACTATTTGGCCTGCCATTTAGTAAAAAAACAACTACTATCGAGGTAAAGTTTGTTTTATATTCAATAGTAATACACATTCGTTCATTTTCGAACAGTGACAACCTGCGACACGGTTATGTTTACTATGCTACTTTGAATATTTTATGTATGAAATCACATGTAAGTGTGACTTCAAAAAACATTAGCAGCACTATTTAATTCACTGTAAACAATGTTGTACTTCGCTAGTAATTTGGCTGCTAATATGATTTCAATATTAAGAATTTGGAAAGAATGAATTTGAAACTTTACCCCAATAAAAACGATGTTAGGGATGTTTTGGTGGCCTCTGGATTCATCTCTGTGAAATCATTGATGTAAAGTTGGTTTTATATTCACACATTCATTCAGTGACAGCTCGTGATATGCTCCCTATATGGTTTACCACAATACTTTTAATATTCGGTCTGTAAGTAAGAAACAACATTAGCACTATTTAACTGACTGTGAACAATGTTGTACTTTGGTAGTCATTTGGCTGCCAATATGATCTCCCTGTTTAGAATTAGGAAGGAATGAATTTGGACAGTGAATGAATTTTACCCCAATGAATCCAGAGGGCATCAAAACATCTCTAACATTGTTTTAATTGGGATAAAGTTTCATTCACTTTCCAAATTTATTCCTTCCAAATTGTAAATAGGGAAATCATATTGGCAGCCAAATGACAATCAAAGTACAACACAGTTAACAGTCTATTAAATAGTGCTAATGTTGTTTCAAAGTAGCGCAGTAAACAATATAGGGAGCAGGTCACCAAGTTTACCTCAATGACTTCACAGAGATGAATCGAGGGCATCAAAACATCCCTAATATTGTTTTCATCTCTGTCATTGAGGTAAACTTGGTGACCTGCTGTAAAGTTGGTTTTATATTCACACCTTTGTTCAGTGACAAATTGTGACATGCTCCCTATGTTGTTTACTACACTGATTTGAATATTCGGTCTGAAATAGCATGCAAGTGTGACTTCAAAGCAACATTAACAGAACTATTTTATTGACTCTGAACAATGTTCTACTTTGGTGGTCATTTGGCTGCTAATATGATTTCCCTGATTAGAATTTGGAAGGAATACATTTGGAAAGTGAATGAAACTTAACCCCCCCCCCCAAAAAAAAAAACAATGTTAGGGATTTTTAATGGCATTTGGATTCATCTCTGTGAAATCATTGAGTTAAAGTTGGTTTTATATTCACACCTTCGTTCAGTGACAACTTGTGACATGCTTCCTATGTTGTTTACTACACTGATTTGAATATTCGGTCTGAAATAGCATCCAAGTATGACTTCAAAACAACATTAGCACTCTTTAACTGACCATCAACCATGTTGTACTTTGATATTCGTTGGCAGCCAATAGGATTTCCCTGTTTAGAGTAAGCAAAGACTACTTTTCTGATGTTATATTTTTAAGGAGAAAGTTGGAATGTGCGAATGTAAAACCAACTTTACCTCAACTGTGAAATCCATGTTTCTTTTGCACTTTGATTATGCTTAATACTAACTGCATTGGGTCTTCAAGATTGATGTCTTAAATGTTCTTGCTGTGGTCTTTTTGTGTTATGCCCATGTTTGTAAAGTAAAGATGCCAGACCATTTTTAAAGTTCACCACATAGATGTTTCATATAAGTATAATACATATGTTATATTTGATGGGTTTTATGTAATCTAAGCCTGATTTAGTGCTCACTTTAGCTGCAGAACTCATTTGCTGTAAATGACAGGAGTATGTTGTATTTGATGAGCTTCATGTAATCCATGTTCTCAGTGTTTACAATCAGGTACCTGATTTAGTGCCCTTTGCCTCACTTTAGCCATCCGTTTAATCCCGCGCAGAGACTTTTTTTAACCTTCTTTGGCAGTAATTCTAGGTTCAGATATTATTTTAGATGTCAAACATTTGCATGTTTCTTAATATATGGCATCTAGTCCACTGGATGTAAATATTTAATAAAGAGATGTGGATTAATGTACTTTTCAGACTGTTGGTTCATTTACTGCACAGCCTTTTAGGATGCATGAAGGAGCTGTTTTTAGCTTGATTTATAATACAGTAAACATTTAATTTGTAGTTTATATTTTCCACAGCCATCCTCTCTCCCAAACCAGCAAGATGGGCAAAAAGAGCAGAGTGAAGACCCAGAAATCGGGCACCGGAGCCACCGCTGCGGTTTCTCCAAAAGAAATGATGAATTTAATCTCTGAACTGCTGCAGAGTGAGTATAAAGCTTTATAAAGTCACTTATGGGGTTTATGAATGCTACAATCATTAAGTTCTGCGGATGTTTCTGTTTCCTTTTTCCTATTTCTTCTATTGTTTTTTTTTCTTTTTGATTGTTATTGTCTTGTATATATAAAATAAACATATTATTATTATTATTATTACGGCTCTGAAATATTATTGCTATGAATTACTCTCATGAGGAGCAACACTGCATATGTCCATCACTGCTACACAAAAGCTTGAATTTTGCTTAATAATTACATCATGGATTGTTAAATTATTTATCATTGCAGTTAAGCCTCTTCAGAGATTTCAACAAGTTAAAACTGTTGTATTAATGGAGACATCTAAGTGTAAGTGTCAAGAGTATGGTGGTTCTTCATGCATTCATTTGGCTCAATCAATCTAGATTTGAACTACATCGTCATGCATCTACCCAAAATGTTATGTCATTTTTGGAGAACCTGCATTCATTTATTTGAAATGCAATTTGAGCTCTTGTACAAGGACTACTAAACAAATGGATGTTGCTAAATTTCACAAAAACAGCCGGTAGAGGAAATTAACTAACCAGCATTTACTCTGCTTAATATTGAACACTAACCTATTTCCTCACTGTCCACTGTTGGGTTTTGTTCATTTAATGATGTGAATGGTAAATAGGAATTTATTGGAATGTTCCATTTTTCTTTCTCCCTTTTAGAGTGTAGCAGTGCTGCTCCTTCTCCCGGGAAAGAGTGGGAGGAATATGTTCAGATTCGAGCTCTGGTGGAGAAGATACGCAAGAAGCAGAAAGGTACACGATCGCTTCACATGAATATGGTTTAGCAGTTCTGGGGCATTTGGTTTGATTTTGTAATTTGCCGTTGAAGTTTCATTTACAGGCTCTTATAGTTTTCTGTTTTTCTGTGAAGAACAAAATCAAACTTTTTTTTCCTTTTTTTTTTTGCAGAATATTCTTGTGTTCTTTTCCACACCATGTAAGTGAATGGGATTAAGTGTTGTCAAATAACAAAACTTAAAGAAAAGCTGAATAAAATTAGTAGTTTAAGTATAGTAAAACACCAGTTTTAAAGATGATGTTTTTACTACTTGAGCTACTAATTTTATTCAGCTTATTCCGTTTTGTTATTCGACAGCTTTCAATCCCATTCACTTACATGAGTTTGAATTTTTTATTTATTTTTTTAATAATAAGAGCCAGCATGTACAATTTTTATTATACAAGAAAATCATTTCAGGATTAAATGAGAAAAGAAAAATTAAATAAAAGAAAATATTAATCAAAATAGAAACATACAAATATATTAAACATTGCTTTTCATATTGAGTTAACAAAAGTTATTAAATGCACTTTTAGAACATAAAATACATGTATACAAAAGTTTGCTCTGTTTAATTACAGCAACATGAAGTAAATATGATTAAAAATATAATTAATCACAGCTTATTTTTTTAATGCAAAAAAGACAATGACATCTTAACGCTGGAAAAAATGTGTAAATAGAATATAAGGAGCAAAGCTATTGTAATGTTAATATTTTAGAAATGGGCGACACGGTGGCTCAGTGGTTAGCACTGTCGCCTCAAAGTAAAATGGTCGCGGGGTGGAGTCTCAGCTGGGCCAGTTGGCAATTCTGTGTTTACATGTTCTCCCTGTGCTTGTGTGGCTTTCACAGTCTAAGGACATGCACTATAGGTGAATTGGATGAACTAAATTAGCCATAGTGTAGGAGTGTTTGTGTGTTAATGCAAGAGTGTATGGGTGTTTTCCCAATACTGGGTTGCAGCTGGAAGGGCATCCGCTGTGTAAAACCTGTGCTGGAATAGTTTGCGGTTTATTCCGCTGTGGCGACCCATGATAAATAAGGGACTAAGCTAAAGGAAAATGAATGAATAAATATTCTAAAAATCAGCAGCATCTTTGATTTGTTATATTGACTAAAAGTAACATGGAGCTCTATGGGGCTAATAAAATGTAAAAAACAAATAAAAAAAACAAATTTGAAAAAATATTTTTTATTCAGAAACAGGTTTATTTTATTGCATGTACCATTCCATTAGGATAGTTTACAGTTAGTAAAGCAATAACCGGTTGTCTGGAGAAAAAACACTTTGGTGTTTTGATCACAATATACCGCTTGTGTTTTATAACAAGAAACCGAGAAAGTACAATAATAATTCATGTCTTCTGAGGAGCTGAATTATTAACACGTATGTTGTTTGCTATAAAATGTGTTGGAACAATCTGTGGATGAGTTTATGATGGCAGAATCTTCCCACACAATGTTCCTATATGAGCTTTTTAAGAGTACAATAAATCACATTAGCATAAAAGATTAGATAAAATCATTTTCTTTAATTGGTAAAACATGAAATATGAATGAAAAACATCTAACTCATAATGAGATAAAATAGCAAACAGAAATAGCTTCAGTTACAGTGATGAAAAGATATACGTTGCAGTACTTAACTCAGCGGGAGTCTCTAAATGTGCATTAGAGCATCTACATTTCCATTAAATTAAATGTTAGACAGCATATAATGCAGTAGGATACACAAGAGGAATAGGTAGCAGCGTTTAGGTCCACTTGTGTGGTGTTACAGCCGCATAATAAAGCTGAGCGCCGTAGAATAATGGAAATTATTACAGGGAGAACCTCTCCTGCTGATGTTCAATATACATGCAATAACTAAATCAGCTTGTAAAGGGGTTGAATTATTTCCTCAGGGATGTCTGTATCGTTTGAGGGAATCAGGGAAGACTTTTTCTCCGAGCTGATGGCCTGGGCTGCGGAATGCAGAGCGTCTTGTGATGGTTTTGAAATATCTAACTTTGCTGACGAAGGATATGGTCTGAAGGCCACCAAAGATATCAAGGTTTGTGATTTTCGCAAGTAATTCATAGGCTAGGATGATTTCATTTCTTTTTTTTGGGGCAAAAATAATGTTGGTGTATAGGTTGTTTGTATACACGTGATTCTGGTTATGTACGAAATTCAGATGGAGCCCAAGGAAGTAAAAAACTATATGGAAGACATCGAGGAATGCCAGTATTCTTGTGATTTATTTATTTTTATATCATGTTTCAGAAGAGATATAAATAGAAAATAACCACATATGTTGGACTTGTATTATGAAGTGGATAAAATATATTTTCTTGCCATTGAGGCAATAGATAATGTAAGCTCCTTACATTAAAAAAATACTATAGTGGTTTTGAGTTAATTACTTGAATTAAACAGTTGTGGTAGTATGCTTGCTTTGGTACAACACAACTATGAAATAAATGACCTAATAGGCTACTATACAGTTTTTCTACACTAATTATAGATAATTTTACACAATACACTGCAATTTACACTACAGTATTTATTACAGATGATTAGTTTACTATGGTATATTACAGTATGATGTTGCATTCATTAACAGAGATGCAACATTATACACTTTAGTGTGGTTCAAAAACACTATAGTATTTACTATAAATTTCTGAATTTATTTATGTTTTTCATGCTGGTAGCGTTATCTTCTAAACATCTTCTAAACATCATGTCCTTATACACAAAAAAACAAGAAAACGTACTAAAGTGTGGACGCATAGCTATTATTATCGTAAACGCTAATGTTCCACAATAGCAATTGTCCCCTTTTTTTTTTTTTACAAGGGTAGCTTTTGTTTTTTTATTCGGTCAATGAACTTAACCAGCTACAAACATTTAGCACTGGTGCACACCTCAATGTTAATCTTACGGTTGTTTTTCTTTAATCTACTCCGGTGAAACAACAGTAATGGATTATTGCAAAACAGTAGAAGTTATTTACGTTCTCCTGGATATTGTATAATCTTTATTAGTGCTGTCAAATGAATTATTGCATTCAAAAAAAAGGTTTGTACACATGGATGTATTGAGAAAATGTTTATTACATGACGCTTTTCTTCCATTTTTTTTTAGACATTGGTAACTCTTTATAATAACTACACACTATGAATCATTTACTAAGCATTAGCATCTAGTAAATTCATTATCTGTTAAGCATTGTCTCTACATTAATAAGCGTTAGTAAGCGGTTTATAACTGCAGCTACAAATGGTTTATTCTTGACTTACAATCACATTTATAATGTGCTTAGTAATTGTACTTTCATACTTTAATGATTTATTTTTCATTACTAAATGAAGTATTGCATTATTTACAAACCATTTGTATTTAAGAGTAGTAGGTTGTTTTTTAAGATCATTCAGAATGAGTCATTAAATGATTAATAAACTATTGAAATCAACCTTTAAACAGTATATCTTATTATTCAGGCATATATGGTTACTATTTATGTTAATAAGTGCTTTATTAGCTCAACTTCATGCAGTATTGTGATTAAATCTAAAGTCAGGACTATTTATGCTTTATAAATCCTTTATAAATGACAATTAAAGGTTTGGTTTCATATGAACAATTATTTTTGCAATATTTTCTAAAAAGTAAAATTACTGTAAAGTTTAAACATTGCCGAATAATAGGAGTGTCAAAAAACGACATAAAATTGGGTAAAACAAAAACAATATAATAATTTAACAATAAAATAATAAGTAGCAATGTTTAAACTGTACAGTAATTTTATTCTAGTTAAGGTTGCAAAGATTTTTTTTCCTTTGCAGTTTCATTTGTGTATCTTCAAAAAAAAGAAATGAATAATGTCATTTATGTTCTTGTTTAGAATTAAACTGAGCCTTTAATTGTCATTTATAAGGGATTTATAAATCATAAATGGTCCTCACTTTAGATTAGGTCACAAAACTGCATGAAGTTGAGTTAATAAAGCATTAATTAACATACAAAGTAACAATTATAAATGTTAAATTGAATAGTTTACTGATCATTAACTAACTCATTCTCAATGATCTTAAAAAAACAACCAATTATGCATAAGTAACTGGTTTGTAAATAATGAAGTTTTTTATTACAAATAAGGTTATTTATATTATTATAAACTGTTACCCAGACTTTTTCCTCTTTATGAGCAAAAAACTTTTGGAACTCTAAAAAAGCTGTTCGGCATTTCTCATTTTTGCAGATTTAAACTATTATAAACAACACAAAACATAAACATGTTGATCTTCTATTAAAAAGTTCTATGTAGAAGCATCGCTTCCTGCTCTCCATTTGAAATTTGTACACCATCAATGATGTCATGTGCAAACAGCCTATTGTAAGTTGGTCTGATAGCTCTTTTTTCCCCTCTCTCTCTCTCTCTCTCTCTCTCTCTTTCTTTCTCTTTCTTTCTCTTTCTCTCTCTTTCTCTCTCTTTCTCTCTCTCTCTTTCTCTCTCTCTCTCTCTCTCTCTGAATGAATAATTTTACATCGGGATAGTTTTGTAGGGGAGTATGTCAGTATAAATATAATAAACAAATTATGAACATAGATTAACAACTTATGATTGAACAAAGTTAAAATTGAAATATAAGCAGTGATTTATGGTTTTTCATTGATTCAACACTCAATAAAGGTACGCGAGCTGTCACTGGGGTGGTACCTTTTTAAAAGGTACAAACTTGTACCTAAAAGGTCCATATTAATACCTCAAGGATGCATATTAGTATCTAAAAAGTACAAAAGCGTTCCTCTTAAAATTTGTAGGTACTAGTATATACTTTTGAGGTACCAATATGGACCCTTCAAGTACAAATGTGTACCTTTTGAAAAGGTACCAGCCCAGTGACCGCTCTCGTACCTTTATTTTTGAGAGTGTAACAGTATTGAGGTACAGACAATAAATAATCAATTAATAAACAATGATTTATTTAATCAATTTTAAACACAATTAATCTTTGTTTGATACCGATTTTATATCTACTTGTCCTCTAAAAATTTAAATTAGCTTGAAATTGTACACAGTCACAGGCCTTAAAAAAAATAGAAAATCTTTCACTCTATTATGTCTAAACTTTTCAATGACTCCACAAATCTCCTGTGTTCTGAACTGTGGGTTTTGATTAATCACAATCCCAGTACAACATTGCAGGTTCGCACATTGTAATATTGCTGTTGAAATTAGATATTGTGCAGCCCTACTTGCAAATTATCGAGATTCAGTCCATGGAAATTATATGTGAAATGTTCTGCCTTTTTCACTCACAAACAGAACATTCTGTCATATCCTGAGTGTTTAAAATGAGTAACCCGACTCGTTTATTGGCAGTTGACTCTATAAATAATCATTTGTGTGGTTGATTTTGTAGGTCAATGACTAAGTGTTAATTAAAGGCCTGTGCTTAGTGATCATAGCTGTTTCTCCTCATCTTTTTAAGGGAGAATTTTAGGCATTTAAGGGATAGTTCACCCAAAAATGATAATTCTGTCATTCACTTGTCATTTACTTGTTCAAAGCCAATTTGGGTTCCTTCTGTTGAACACAAAAGAAGATGTTTCTAAGAATGCTGCTGGTGTCCATCGACTTCCATGGTATTTTTTCCCTACTATTTGAAATGAATGGTTGCCAGCAAACAGTGTTCTTTTTTAAAATATCTTCTTTTGTGTTTAATAAAATAAATAAACTTTATTTTAAAACCACCCAATGATTATTTTGATTATTGAGTGAACAAAATCTTTAAGAGTTTGTCTTGTTGACATTGTCAGTTCCTTTTGCTGAATGTTAGTTCAAAAAATTTTACACAGTATTTGGATTTTATTTAAATGATGGAATTTATATTAAGTATGAGACTAGCTCTGTAATCTAATTCAGTTATTATTATTATTATTATTATTATTATTATTATTATTATAGGCGAGGCAGTGGCACAGTAGGTAGTGCTGTCGCCTCACAGCAAGAAGGTCACTGGGTCGCTGGTTCGAACCTCGGCTCAGTTGGCGTTTCTTTGTGGAGTTTGCATGTTCTCCCTGCCTTCGCGTGGGTTTCCTCCAGGTGCTCCGGTTTCCCCCACAGTCCAAAGACATGCAGTACAGGTGAATTGGGTAGGCTCCGTTGTGTATGAGTGTGTGTGTGTGTGTGTGTGTGTGTGTGTGTGTGTGTGTGTGTGAATGTGTTTGTGGATGTTTCCCAGAGATGGGTTGCGGCTGGAAGGGCATCCGCTGCGTAAAAACTTGCTGGATAAGTTGGCGGTTCATTCCGCTGTGGCGACCCTGGATTAATAAAGGGACTAAGCCGACAAGAAAACTAATGAATTATTATTATAATAATTAGTATTATTATGAAGATGTAAATTGAAGGATGTGGTGCATTTGAATGTGTTTTTGACAGTGATGTTTTTTTGGTCTTACTGTCCATTTCAGGCTGAGGAGCTGTTTCTGTGGATCCCTAGAAAAATGCTTATGACTGTGGAATCTGCCAAGAACTCTGTCCTCGGTGAGTTCACAGAGTGCAGAAATGTCAGTCTTCATAGTGAGCTTTGGCAATGACATGTCACACTAAAAATTTGTAAATAGAATATGCGGAGCACAGTCATATAAATGTTGCTTTAATATACTAGAAATGTTCCGTCAGCAGCATCTTTGACTCACATATTTGACTTGATCAGCATTTGGTAAAACATGCAAGTTACATGGAAGTGTATGGTGCTAAAATGCAACACAAACTGATATTATAAAAATATGTAAAATGTGGATAAATTAAAATCATTTTTCAAATGATATTATTATAAAAAATATATATAAAAATGTAATTATTCTAGATTATATTATAATTTCTTATTTAATGTCAGCATTTTTTACAAAGATTAAAAGCTTAAAATGTACCTTTTTTGTATTCTTCTGTTTTCAGTATTTATTTTCGACTTTTTAATATCTCTTTTTGACTTTTTAACTTGTTCTAGTTATTCTAGTCATTTTAGTATTTCAGTTTAAAAGTTTTATATATATATATATATATATATATATATATATATATATATATATATATATATATATATATATATTTTATATATATATATATATATATTATATATATTTTATATTTATATATTTTATATATATTTTATATTTATTTATAATTTTACAATATATCAATTGGGATGATACAGTGGCGAAGTGCGTAGCGCTGTCGCCTCGCAGCAAGAAGTTTGCTGGTTCGAGCCCTGGCTGGGTCAGTTGGTGTTTCTGTCTGAAGTTTGCATGTTTTCCCCGTGTTCGTGTGGGTTTACTCCGGGTGCTCATTAATTGAATAAGCTAAATTGGCTGTAGTGTATGTGTGGGTGTAAATGCAAGAGTGAATAGATGTTTCCCAGTGCTGGCTTGCGGCTGGAAGGGCATCCCCTGTGTAAAACACATGCTGGATTAGTTGGCGGTTCATTTTGTTGTGGCAACCCCAGATTAACAAAGTGAATAAGCTGAAAGGAAAATAAATGATTGATTGTAACAGTCAGCACAATTAACAAGGGGAATATTCAGCATTAAACAGTATCAGAGTACACAAATGTAAAAACTTATACATCAAACTCAGTAAAACTGAAGTCAAATAACAACATATGACTGGTCAGTGTGATAACAATGGTTATTATATAGGCTGTAGACACAGGTCAAAGTGTTCAAAGGGGTCCAAAAAATACAGGTTTCTAAAAATATGTTTTGCTTTTTTTAAACTGTATGTTAAATATTCCAAATACATTGTGCCATTTATAATATTTTTAAATAGCTCAAATGTTGGAGGGTGTTCCTGTATCCAGTTTAACAGAATACATTTTCTTTTTTGGTAAATAAAGGGTCTGATACTTCATTCAAGTCCATATAAAAAGAGATATATTAAAGGAGTCTTGTAATATTTCTTTCATCACCGAAAACTTGTGTACATTATCCCAAAACTTATTTAGCTTTTTACAGTTCAAAAAATAAGCATAATGGTGCCCTTATGTTTCTTACATCTGTTGCACAAAGGTGATGCACCAGAGTTTAAACTGTTTAAACACATTTTTTTTACTGTTTTAGTTCACAGCAGCAGCACAAGATAGAACTTAGTTTACCATTTATGCAATTTCTCAAATCAAGCTTTCTGCTTGTTTAAATGCACCGTAAACCCTATAGTGAAATTAACATAACTGTATTTTAAAGAACTGTTGCTGTGTTTAGTTGTCTGCAAAACATTTAAAGACAAACCCCCAACTTCACCTTTTACAGGGCCACTGTACAGCCAGGACCGGATCCTCCAGGCTATGGGAAATGTGACTCTGGCTCTACATTTGTTATGTGAACGGGCCAATCCCAGCTCACCCTGGCTGCCCTACATCAAGACCCTGCCTTCTGAGTACGACACACCCCTGTATTTTGAAGAGGAGGAAGTACGCCACCTGCTGGCCACACAAGCTATACAGGATGTGCTCAGTCAATACAAAAACACAGCGCGGCAATACGCCTACTTCTATAAAGTCATTCATGTAAGTCACACTTTATCTCTCACTGTGTGTGAGTGTGTGTGTGTTTGTGTGTGTGTGTGTGTGTGTGTGTGTGTGAATTTTAATGCTTTTATCACTTAGTCATTGGGTTTTATTTAATTTAGAGTGGCAAATGAAAAGCAGTTTGCAATAAACTGTCATCTAGACCAGTGTTTCCCAACCGTGTTCCTAAATGCACACCAACAGTACACATTTTCAACCTATATCTAATTAAACACACCTGAATCAACTCATCAGAACCTAAGAAGAGACTCCAAAACCTGTAGTCAATGGGTCCGATAAGGGAGACATGCACTGTTTGTGTGCCTTAAGGAACAGAGTTGGGAAACACTGATCTAGACAATCTTAACAATATTCCAACTCGCTAAAAAATATGTTAATAATCTTAGTAAAGTATGGCTTAAATCAGTTAATATTTCATTCTGCGCACTCTTTTGCATATTTATTGTCTAATTATTCAGTAAAAAATAACTTTGGGATTTGTACATTTGTACATTTAAAGTTATAGCTAACTCAAATATTATGCCATTTACCCATCATGCACCTTTTTAAGTCATTTATTTACTCGCCATCACAGGTTTATTTTTATTTATTGGACAGAAAGAAATGCATATTAAATAATTTTGTAAACCGGTAGCCAGAGACTTTTAATTTTTTTCTCTTTCATGTATGTCTATGGTGGTCTCAACCTCCAGCATTCTTCAAAATATCTTCTTTTGTGTTCAATAAAAAAAAATCAGTTTAGTCAAACTTGAGAGTGAGTAAATGGTAAAGTGTCCCTTTAAGAAGCATCTCTAGCATTTCAGCTGTGGATGTCCTTGAATACATTTCAGAATACAAACTTTCTTCGGTAAACTCCGAGTTATGCCCATGCGTCTGGCAGTTTTGATGAGTGCGGTGACTGATAGCCCTATCTGTGTCTCATACATGGACTGCTAGCCGTTTGAGTGCAGAGCTCTTTAAGCAATCAGCGCCACAAGTTATTCAGACTCTCAAGCCACATGAATAGCTGTCCTTTACACTGCTGTCTGCTGAGGTGAGGAAATCCAGTTTTAAAAGGATCCCTGCCGTAGAAGGCACATTGGAGATGGGTAAAAGGAGCTTTATAATGCCCTCTTGCACCCAATTTCAGGGCCCCTGATAAGCTGCCATTGACATGGCTCAGAGATGGTGCTGCGGTGGCAATCTCTGGCCAGCAGGGGGAGATGTTTGTCCCTCAAAGTAGCGTCCAAAGCAAAACATGAATGGTCTTTCATTAAGATTCTTTTTATGAAAAATAATTGCATGTTCATATGTTTTAAATCTGGGTGCTTTAAAAAAGAATCATAAGGAATGAATAAGAATTTAATTGTAGGTAGAGTAAAATTGTAGCACTTCAAATGTGATGATCTGATTATTTCCACTAATAAAAAAATAATCATTTAGGAAAACATAGCTTTTACATAAGTCCACGCAAATATGCAAGCTTAATATTCAGTGGTGGCATAACCTTGTGTACTTTATTTGCAAGAAGTGCATTATATTACTATAAAATGTAATTTCACTGATATGATGCGAATCTTGAATATGCAGATTTACAATTATTAAATGACACATTGAGATGGCAGTTCATTTTAACGGCACTGTGATCTGTCCAATAAAATTTATGCTGGTTCTTGGACCTCCTCGTGGCTATTAAGGAAGCAATAATACGCTCTTCCCACTTTTCATTCAAAATCTCTGCCGGTACATTTTGTTTCTTTCATTAGATGACTGTCAATTAGAGAAAAGAAACTAATATTTCACATTACTGTCAAGATAAGGCATCAAATATTCATGCAAATGGTTAATGTATTTGTCATTTTGGTCTGCAAATCTGTTGACATTTTCTTTATTAAATGTTTTCTAGTTTATAAAAGGGGTGGGAGTCTAAGAGCGTAATTAGGAGCGGTATTATTGTTCCTCGAACTCTGTTAATAACTTTTAATCAAGTGTATTTATACAGTTTCCCATACAGCAGCTGAGACGAATAATAGGATGCTCAATAAGCGGAAATGTATGCATTTGCTGCTTTAAGCCATCGGCATCAGTCATCAAAAAGTTAATCAATTCATATATGCGGTGATGGTTTTATTGTCCATTAGGTGGCAGAAGTGAGTTAAGCTTCTAAGGATTCGGGTCTAAATGAAACGTTACTTCCTCTAAAGCGAACTTTGTTAAAGTTTCTAATAATGCTGGAGGACCTGCTGACCTCTTGCCGTAATGAATTACACACTGATCGCACCGTGTAAACCTTTTAATGAACAGAAAGATTCATTCTGTGTGCGCTCAAGCAGGAGTTGAGGGTGAAATGAACATATATCTCTTTTTGATCATCTAAAGAGAGCTTGAGTTGAGGGGGAGGGTTGTCTTGCTGGCCCTTTGGTGAGTGTCCTGTCCGCTCTTCTCCTCTCGGCTCTTCAGGTTGGGAGCCAGTGTCACTGTAATGACTACTGTCAATGTCAGCCTCTCTTCTGAGGCGGCCGCAGATGACCGGGCTGGAAAATTAGCTTGTCGCATTGGCTTTGAATTGAATTGACCTGATTGTACCTTCCACACATGACTGACAACCCCAGCCCCCCCTCTCCTCTGCTTCCTCTCACCGCCCCTTCTTTATCTGCTCTCTGCCACCCCCTCCTCCCTGCTTTTCCTGGGGAAGAACTGAGAAAGCAAGGCCCTTCACCTGCTGGAATTGTGGAGCTTTTTATATATATTTGCCTGCGTGAAGAGGGATAGGCTGTTGTCAACGCCGGGCACCCTCAGAGGACTATCCAAGCGCCTCCTGTGTCCGCGGGGGACCAATGATAGTCGTGCCTTCCTCGCTGGGGCTGGATGCGCACGTGTGGGGGAGGTGAACCTCATAAGGTGACCCCGGTATGCAGCGAATGCAAAGTAACCTTGGTGTGCTGCATCTGCCGCTGTTGATGAGAAATGAACAGGGTCCCAGTGGTACACTCTCATCCCACCCCCTCTTCCTGCACCTGGGAAGATATCAGTCTGACCTTCCTGATGCAGCTCGAAAAATGAGGGAGAGTGTGCAGAGTTGAGCGACAACGAAGACCTATAAGTTTACCTAATTTTTTTGTGCATTAGGTGGACCGTTGAAACCGTTAATATAAAGGATGTTGTAAAATCAATCCCGTTTGAACCCCAGCATGCGCACGGATGCCGAGCTCTCTAATGCCGGGCAGTGTGAGGATGGGGCACTTGGGAATCTCGGATCCAGAAAGACCTCCTGGAGGCCACCGGCCAATTAGCCGCGTTTCCCGCCGTCCTCGTTAAGGAGAGCAGGCACTCGTGGTGGGAGCTTTTGTTTTCTAATTGATTTACAGGGCCGTTCCCCCCTCGTCTCTCTCTGAGCCGCAGTGCCATTGTGGCACATGATGAATTACCTCTCTCTGGTGATGCTAATGCATCACAAGCTGAACCTGCAGCAGTGCAGCTGCCCTTTATCTCCAAAAACTACACCTCATCAAATGTGCCGTCTAAAACTACCTCAGTTTCGTCTCAAACAACCTCGGTACCATGCGTACATCCTATGCTTACTAGACTAGAGGCCTAGAGAGCTCTGAAGGATCCAGCTGGACCTCTGAGTGGCCTTTCCAGAGCCAGCTTCACCCTCCCTTCTTAGGTTTATCACTGTGTTCAACTAATTATGGCCTTAATTAAATCTACTACGGTACTTGGCCACTCGAGTATGTTGGCTCTCAGAGGGCTGAAAATATCATTAAAAGCAGTTTAACCCTTTTCAGGTGGCCTTTAATGGTTACTGATGCTCATATATGCATTTTTTCCCTTTATTTTTGTAGCTGGCTTCAGCAAATCCTCCTGCAGAGAACTGCTTGACACTCTCTGGAGATTTGCCCCATTACTTTCGTCAAAACCATTTTTTTTTGGCTTCCCCCACATCCTAACATGAACCACTTCTCTTCATCTGCAATGTGAGGCTCAAGCTCAGGACACTGAAGTCTGACTCGCCGGCTTTACCCTGTTATCTTTTAATGGTTGTCCATCACCGTACGTGAGCAATGCTTCCAAGTCACTCTGTTTCCAGAGTTGGGCTCCAGATGAAAGGCATTGGTCAGGCTTTGCTCCTATTATATCATGCTTTACAAATTCTCCTGTGACCTGTAGACCTTCACCCACCTGAGCATGTTACACCTTTGGCTGGTTGCTCACAGCAGGGCTAGTTGAACTACAACTTCACATGCTCTGTAGGGCTACAACAACGGTGTCAAAACTGGACTCTACTCCGCCGACACGCAGAAATATGATGTGACCACATGATATCAGCGTCTACGCTAGCAGTGTGTGTGGTTCCCAGAGCAGCGAGGGGGAATACAGGGCTCAATTAGTGTCAGGGAAATTGATTAATGGGGAGAGACGTGGAAGGTAAAAGTTGGGCTCTACTTCTGACCGCTTGCATTTCATGTTTCTGTAAATCACTTTGCAAGCCTAATGGCGCAGCTTGGTTCGCAGAAGTTTCCCTTTACCAGTAAGCACACAGACATCTCAGAGACATTTGTGAAGGAATGCTTTACCTGGAAACATTCGCATTATATTTAATAGGGAACTTTTGTTTAAAAAAACTAAATAAAGGTGTTTTGTGGAGTGTGCATGATGCTCTTTTTAAATTTGATTTGGCAATAAAACAACTTCTAAAATTAAGCGATTATTTTGAGAATTATATTTATTTTTATGCTTATTTTGATATTTAATTACTCTGTAATACTTTAATATTTCAATAATTTTAGATGATAATAAAATAAGATGCAGGTGAACATAGTAATTTAGATTTGGCATTATTTAAAAATCAGTTACTACACTACCCGACAAAAGTCTTGTCGCCTATCTAAGTTTTAGGAACAACGAGTCCTCACCTTGGAATTATAAGTTTCTATCTGCGTTCTGGATGATTTTGAGATATTGAGCTTCAGTTTTTGCATTCCATAGTAGCCAGTAAGTGTAACATTTTTTTAAATAAAAAGTCTTTAAAATGTAAACAACTTATACAAAAACATGCCATGATGTAAATTAGTTGTCATTTAATAAGAATATGTCAATAACTGAATTTTGACAAACATTTCAGATAGAACCTTATAATTCTAAGGTGACGAAATAATAACTTGACTTCTAGTTGATCATTTGGTATAAAAAGTGGCTTATATGAAAGGCAAAGGCCTCTAAATTACACTTATTTTACCAAAATAAAATCTGATGATGCCTTGATTTTTAATCATTTAATTAGTACAATAAGGTCTGACTTTTCTGAGACAAAAGTTTTGTCACTTAAGACAAATAATGTAGAGTATAAAATATAAAGTCATGGTGCAGTGGAAAAAGAATGATTATTGTGTATGACTCCCATGAGCTTGGACGACTGCATCCATGCATCTCTGCAACGACTCAAATAACTTATTAATAAACTCATTTAGGATGGCAAAGAAAGCATTCCTGCAGGACTCGCAGAGTTCATCAAGATTCTTTGAATTCATCTTCAACTCCTCCTCCATCTTACCCCAGGCATATTGTTCATATCTGGTGACTGGGTTGGCCAATCCTGGATCACCTTGACCTATTTTGCTTTTAGGAACTTTGTGGAGACTGAAGGATGAGAAGGAGCGCTATCCTGCTGATGAATTTGCCCTCCTGTGGTTTGTAACATAATGGGCAGCGCAAATGTCTTGAAGCTTCATGCTGTTGATGTTGCCATCCACTCTGCAGATCTGTCACACACCCCCATACTGAATGTAACTCCAACTCCATGATTTTTCCTTCACCAAACGTGACTGATTTCTGTGAGAATCTTGAGTCGATGAGGGTTGCAATAGGTCTTCTGCAGTATCTGAGATGATAGGGATGCAGTTCAACAAATGATTCTTTAGAAAAATCTACTTTCTGCAACTTTTCCAAATAATCAACTAGAAGTCAAGTTATTATTTGTTGCTCTTACAACTAGGAGTGAAGACAAGACATTTGTCAGGTAGTATACTACCACTAATTTATTATTGTTAATCATTTTATGTTTATTAATAAGGGCGTTATGCCATGAGATGTTTGAAATAATGCATTTGCTTGTTAAAAAAAAAAACATCTAAAATGCAAACAAACCTTTGTTGCATTCTTTATATAGCATTTTAGCAATGTAGATGAGCAAAAACCTCATGTCGAAGAGAAGTTTTGTTACTTTGGTTCTTTTGTATTCAGATGCAAAGTGATTTATGTCATTTGAAGTCAACTAAGTTCACTTTTTCTCTGATGTTGTTTTGGTTCCGGTGTCTGTTGGGCAATTTTCTCACTCGTTCTGTGTGATGGACTGATCACCTGAGTCGTGATTATGATATTCAAGCTCAAGCTTTTTTGATGTATTGTGTTATATACATATCAGCACCATTACAGTTTGCACAGTGCCTCATTGTGGAGTACAGTGCTTCATTTCACAGGACAAGCGCCACACACACAGCCGTGAGAGCACCTGTGGGGGAAGAGAAGAATATCCTTCACTCTCAGCTTCATACCTACGTCTATTTTTATGGCTCATTTTGCATGTTCAGGAGGGTGCTACGGGCCGGCTGAATTAGACCCTGGCATTCTTTGCTCCCTACTTCTTTTTTTCCTCTCTCTCTCCTTTCTACGGGATTGTAGCTTCTTTTTTTTTTCTTCTCCATGACACCCGCTGCAAATGAGCCCTTGGAGGGAGCGAGACTGTGGCTTTAAATGTAGATTTCTGTGGCACCAGTGGCTCTCTGTCACACAAATTGATGAAGCAGATTTATGACGGCTGCTGGGCACAACAAATTAAGTTGACAGTGATGTATGGGGGGCTAATGCCACCATGATCCTTGCATAGCACCACTGGACGCTCTCTGCCTGGCTACACTCTTGTTAGGATCTGTTAGGCAGCCACATAATGAAATTCCACTGACTGATTTGTGTTTTTTTTTCCTTCTCTTCCCTCTCTTTCTTTCCTCTTTTACCCCTCTACCTCCATATCTCCTTCTCTCTTGTCCTTTACTCTCTTTTTTTCTTCTGTGTTCTTCATCTTCAATTCCCAGACTCATCCGAACGCCAGCAAACTGCCCTTGAAGGATGCTTTTACCTTTGACGACTACAGGTTGGTTGAAATGTCCTACCATGTTAAAAAAAGTGGAGCTTCTCTTCCCTGCTGAGGTTCAAGAAAAAAGAAAAGAGCAGGAAGACGAGCCGTAGGTTGGTTGTAGGGCTGCGCAATGGCCTTTAAAAATGAGGCGTTTGTTCTCATTGTTCTTTCATTAGCACCAAATTATCTGTGAAGGAATAATTTATCATTGGTCCCCTTTCATCTTCAGATTGTTGAATATGATGCAAGTCTGTGCTCCCTTTGGGTAATGTGTGAAGAGAATGGAATAGAGTCTTGTCAGAGCTAATGTTGTCTTCGGTGGACTTTGTGAGGTTTCTTTTAATAAATTATGTCCAGATTATTTAGATTAGACTAGTTAGACGCTTTTTTTTTTTTGTTTTCATTTTTCAAGGCTGATTCAGATCTAAGGTCATTATATTGCCTGATATATGGACTATTAAAGTACTTTTTTGAAGGGTTTCCCCTCCCCTGTAATATCTGCTCATAACATAATAATATTTCTTTTCCTTGGTAATTTACACTTTTTATCCTCTCTCTAGCCTTAGATATGAAATAATAATATTTTTTTTGTCTCAATGTACATTAAAGAATTCAGTATGCAAATGTTTTAATTTGTTAAACTTTTTTCATCTAAAATACATCAGCATTGCCTATACAAAATAATAAAGATCTTGATGTTTAAGTAATGTTACTATCCTCCTGAAATGAAAATTAATTTCATTAAACAAGTCCAAAAATGTAATTTGTTAGCATTCTGTAATAGATATATTAGCCGATGGAGGCTTGAAAAGGGATGGAAGGCTTGAGTTTAAAATCTGGAGTATTCATTCACAGTAGTTTGAAACTTTAAATGTTAGTTAATTTATATAGAAATTATTATTCCTTCATTCATTCATTTTCTTTTTGGCTTGGTCCCTTTATTAATTTGGAGTCGCCACAGCAGAAGGAAATGCCAACTCATCCAGCAAATGTTTTACGCAGTGGATGCTCTTTCAGCTGCAACCCATCACTGGGAAACACCCATACATTCTTATTCACACACAGTGTGAATGAGAATGTTTTTAATTACGGACAATTTTAGCTTACCCAATTTACCCATACCACCTGTCTTTGGACTTGCGGGAGAAACCCATGTGAACGCAGGCAGAACATGCAAACTCCACACAGAAATGCCAACTGACCCAGCCGAGGCTCGAACCAGAGACCTTCCTGCTGTGAGGCGAGAGTGCTATTCACTCCGCCACTACATCGCCCTTTTTAATATACAGTACTATGCAAAAGTCTTAGGCTCCCACTTACATTTGTTGTTTTAGTGAGGGTGTAAGAACTCTGTCTTTGTTTTAGTTATTTTAACCCATCCAATGCCAGTTTAGCCAATTATATTTCAGCACCCCTGGTTGCCTTGATTCATTCAGTGATGAAAGCTCTAAAAGTATGCATCAGCAACTGAAATGTGACCTCCAGTGGACAGTAGCAGACTTCAAAATGAGATGGAGATTCAGAGTTCCACATTAGGTTATTTATTAGCAACTAATATAAATATTACAAGTGTTAACGTTTGGTGAGCAGGTTACATTGCAGCCCCGTTTTCTAACAACACACTACGTGAAAAGATTTGCAGTGTTAAGCAATTTGGCTGTTTGCACTAGACGAAATATGACAAATTTAAATGTAGCCAGTCAGAAGCATAAAATATGCACTTGCTCACGAAATGCTTAGGTTTATTATCTAATTAATACATATTAAACCTCTTTAACATTATTATATGAACATACTGAATAATCAATGTTTATTTTGTAACTAGTCACAGTTCTAAAGTAAAATTTCAGGCGGTTTATTATTTTTTTTTTCAAGATTTGAGGTGAACTATCTGCTGTAGTATGGCAATAAATATTATGTTAAATGCTATTAAAACTCTCATTGTTAGCATTTAACACTGAATAAAGCACATGAGGTGTACCTGAGGTGATCTTAGTTCATCCTGTTGTTCAACTGTGACATATAGAAGCCGTTGGTTAGGATAAAAACACCTTTTAGTATGAAAAAATATTTCTTCTATCGCGTGCCGTTGCTTTTAGTTAGAAAATGATTTGAATCAGCCTTTAGGCTCGATTGTCAGGTACACTCACGTCAATCTGGCAACCTGCGCTTGCGTGTGTTTTGATCCAGGAGTGCAATACCCAGTTTAACCACTGGGTGTCAAATCTACATAATGCATCTTTAATTATAAAACTGGTCTACATTAAACTCAACATTTGCTCAACATAAGCGCAACATTTGTTTGTTTTTTACCCTTTAACCTGTGCAGCAATATTAGTCCAAATGCAGGGATGACAATTTGAAATGAGACAGATACTCTATATCTTGAACTCATTTTATATGTAAAACTAGTATTGTCATTGAGCAGATTTGAATCTGCAATGAAGAAATGTATCATTTGTGTGTCAGGTGGGCAGTGTCCTCTGTGATGACCCGTCAGAACCAGATACCCACAGCAGACGGTAGTCGTGTCACACTGGCCCTCATCCCTCTCTGGGACATGTGCAACCACACCAATGGCCTGGTGAGTACAACACTGTGACAAATGGAGAAGTCCACATCCAAAATCATGAAAACAGAAGGCTTTTGAGCGTAATTAATTTCAGTCATATGCATTGCATACATGCACATTTATCATAACTACATGACTTGCTTGTCTGCAGTGCTTGTAGTCTAGAAGCACATGAAAAAAAAAACATTTACTTTTAAGCAATGCAGAGGCAAAGTCTAATGTGATTTTTCGGTAGATTATGCCTTCGTCCCAAGGGATCTTTTATATTTATTTGGATAATTTGTCTTTGATTGCGCTTAGAAGCTCTTGCCACAGAGCAATATATCGCCTCTGTTCATATGACTCCATAATGCATTTATATCCTAAAACGAAGTTTTGTTTTCCAAATTATCGTGTGCATTGAAAATCTCGGTCATTAAAATGTGTAATGAAATGGTTTTCTGGTAATCCCCTGGTTAATGTTTAATAAAAACATATTGTGTGTGTTGTAGCTCTGTTTTTCGTTCAATTTGCTCAAAGTTTATTTGATTTCTTAGGATTTTGAGCGATTTAATAGTGAAGGATTGCATTTGTTAGGGTGTGTTATTTCAGTAGGTTGTCCTTA
The DNA here is from genome assembly GCF_052040795.2 of Danio rerio. Classification (NCBI taxonomy): domain Eukaryota; kingdom Metazoa; phylum Chordata; class Actinopteri; order Cypriniformes; family Danionidae; genus Danio; species Danio rerio. The sequence goes on from NC_141037.1 coordinate 19,268,162, forward strand.
TAAGCGTTATTAAGTGACATGTATTTGTTTTAGTTTTCTGTTATAATATTTCTGTAAGTGGAAAATAATTCATAAAATAGCCTTGCAGTTCCATGCCTATATTTTTACACAAATGTACAGGATTTTTTTTAACTCAAAATATTAATACACCTAATTTTGACATCTATTTTGAGGTATTCGATAGCAAATGGATGGTGATATGTAAACAGGCTTAAAAATGTTTCGCTCAGATTATATTCAAGGATCACGTCATTGTGGCTCAGCAATTTGTCTTGATGCATTTGGTATTGATGTCGCTTGCTAGATGTTATTGTTTGTATGTTTTATTTTATATTAAATAAGTGGTAGAGCAAATAGAAAAAGCCTCTAAGACTCTTTCAAATTTGTGTCATTTTTTCTGCTTTGTATTTGAGACTCATTTTGCATTTGCTTCTCCATTTGAAATACCATTCATGTACATGACCACTGAAAAGATTCTGGTCACACATTTTTTCTTATTAATATTGAAAACAGAATACAATACAAATGCAAATTTCTTAGAAAGTCTTTACTGTCGCTTTTCATCAATTTAATGCTTCGTTGCTGAATAAAAATATTATTTTCATACAGTACATACAGCCCCAAAGTATATAATGTAACTCAGATGCTAACAATACTGAACTATTTTCCCTTCTATTATAGATCACAACTGGCTACAATCTAGAAGATGACCGATGTGAATGCGTTGCTCTTAAAGATTACAAAGAGGGCGAACAGGTGAGTCCCCACAACAGATCCACCATCCTAAAAGATCAGCTCTCGTCCAGAATGAAAAGTTCCTGACAATATATTCACCCCCTTGTCATCAAAGATGCTCATTTCTTTCTTTGTTCGGTCACAAAGAAAGTAAGTTTAAGATAAACATTGTTGCGTTATTCTCCATATAGTGTACTTCAGTAGTTCGAACGTGGTTTGTTTCAATGCAGAATAAGGAAACAAATAAATGTATCTATTGTTTGTGCATGTGCCTAACTAGCTGATTGTTTGGCTAGATAAGGCCTCAGATGAGATGATTTAGTGCCCTTTGAAGCTGTATTTTAACTGCAGTTTGAGTGTTCAAACCTCTGAAAACCACAGAAGTGCAATATAATGTATGAGAAAAAAGCTTGCATGTTTACTGCATGAAAACTTAAAGGGCTTAACGTTTGGAAGCTGTTTGGAGGCTGTTTAGGTATAGTATATCCACTGATATATTGGAGTGAAATAAACATTTCCACAAAAAACAAAAAAACAAAAATCCTGATGTCAAAAGTGCAGTATGCAAGTTTGACATGCAGGTTTTGAACTAGGTATTTCTGGATCCAAACAAACACAAGTGCAGGTTGCCAGTTTGAGGACCAATCAGGGGTCCGTTCTTCGTACCTCGCTTAAATGATCTAAGATGATTTGGCAGATCCTGGATCTTTTCATCTCGATAACTGATCTCTCGCTAATTTGGTTCTTCAAACAAGTTCGCGAATCAGATTAGAATGTCTGGATAAACTGATCTGAGATCGCTGCGTGTGTTGTGAAGGACAGATCTATCGATCCTCGAAATCATGATTAGCTATGCAGCGATTGGCTGACGGCACAGCAGCGTAATGACATCATCTGATTAATATTCAATTATCCATGTGAGCAAAATTACATCAAATTAGCAGTAAACGGTTTGTTAAATATGACACGCAAAACCTTCCACATTTGTTGTGAGCTGCAGGCTTTACACTTTCTTGTGTCAAGTGTATTCATCATGTATTTAAATGCAAATCAGTGTATTTAGTTCTACATTTAGAAAATATTGTCTATATTATAGCCGTTTTTTAATCTGTGTAAAGAATAACTGGTTGTTTACAAAAGCATTTTGATATTGGTGAAGGCGTCTGCAACTTTTGTGAAGCATCAAATCACTATTAACTGTCAAAACATGTTTATGACTGAATAAATGCATCATTGCTTTAAAAAAAAATCACATATTCTGCATTTCTATCATACACAATTTGTACTAAAGCGATCTAAAGCGTTCATATCAATAAGTTTTCTCTTTGCACCACCAGGTGGCAGTCTTTGTACTTTCATTTCGAGGGTACAGATTGCATAAGTTTTATTAATATGTATAACTTAATTTATTTTATTAATAACTATAACTTTATATATATAGTTAAAAAATATGTACCATTTTCCCATGTGTATATAACTACTACTGTAGGAAAATATCAGAATTCGGAACACTTTCTGTATTATCTTTGCTTGAACTGAGCCGATCTAATCCTGTTTATAAGAATTGAACCTGCTCCCGATCAGGTTTGACCTAGCAGAACTTTTGCTATGACAACAACTCACGGATCAGCTTTGAAGAATGAAATGATCCTGGATCGTGTCAAATCGTCAATATTCAAATCCAGCTAATTGAGTAATCCACGTACCAAGAACGGACCCCAGGCTGATTTAAATCGTGTTCTATATAAAAGCAACAGCACCCGATAGAAGGATTATTTTCCATATTAAAAGGAGATTTTGTTCTAACAAACACCTCGAAGTTTGTTATAATATTTTAGAAACTGCTTCTATTTCTTGCAGCTGAGCAACAGAAAACTGACAATGATCGCCTCAGGTACACCTCGTGTGCTTTATTCAGTGTTAAATGCTTATAATGTTAGTTTGAATGCCATGTTACATGAAATGTATTGCCATACTACTGAAAGCTGCAGCAAATAGTTCACTTCAAATGTTAGAAATAAAATAAATCGTTTGAAATTGAACTTCAGAACTGTGGAATGATACAAACCAATACATATCAGTGAGTCAGCATCTCCATATAATAAGGTTAAAGAGGTTTAATATGTATTTCTTAGATTATAAATCTAACTGTTTAGTGAGTGAGTGCATATTCTGTGCTTCTGAATGACTGTATTTAAATTTCTGTTGTTTTTCGTCTGGTGCAAACAGCCAAATTGCTTATCACTGCAAATCTTATCACGTAGGGTGTTGTTAGGACACGGGGTAACAATGTAACCTGCTCACCAAATGTTTACGCTTGTAATATTTGTATCATTAGCTAAATGAATAACCTTATGTTGAACTCTGAATCTGTGTCTCATTTTGGAGTCTGTTATTGTCCACCAGAGATCGCATTTCGAATTAATGAATTAATAAAATATGCGATTTTTCTATGAAGGCAAGCTTGGGTGCTGAAATATAATTGGCTGAACTGGCAGTTTGCAGGACGACAGAACCGAAACAAAGACAGCGTTCCGGCACTTAAAACACATTTTCAAAGCAGAATAACTGACTTCAGCATAGTTTTTTAGATAAACTAGTTCAGAACTATGTTCACTTGGCATGTTACTTAAATATCTGCAAACATATTATAGTATTTTTATGCTTTAGAAGAGTCATAAACTTGCACACAGCAACTTTTAAAATAGGATCAAATCCCAGTGGTTTTGAGGCCCACAGCAATGTGATGTAGAAGTGCGGTTTTCCACACCTAACGAATTGATTGATGGGAGTGTATTAACATATCTCCATATTAACACACATAAACATGTCCACAGAACAGGATTTGCAAAGAAACTAGGATTAAAAGATCTGTTCCAACTCTCTGTGATCAACTACACCTCAAGAATGAGTTTTGCAAGTGTGTAAGCAGTAATAAAGAAAAGACCATAAAGCCGATATGCAATTCATAACCACTGGAATCACCATAGCCCCATAGTATCAGTAAACTCGCCTGTCTGTGAATAAAGAAAGAAATTAACATCTTGGATTCCAAGGGAGTGATGAAGTTATTTGAACATTTTTATTCTGTAAGTGAACTAGTACTTTATAGCCACGATTAGGGTGACCTTTGATCTTCACAGCAGAAATCTCTCACATCTCTCTGTATGAAAAAAATCAGCAGGTGGATTCATGCCATGCTCTGTCCAGCAAATACATTTTTCAATTTCCATTTGAATACTCTCACCTCAGTACTATTGCTCTATGCTTGTGCTTCCGTGATGCATTTATCAGCCAGTGGCCATTACGGAGGCCCGGGGGTAATATCAGAGCGCAAGCATTCAGATCCAGCCATGGGGAGATCGGATATACGGGGCACACAGTGACAGGCCAGGTATAAACCCCCACTCTCTCCAGAATGTGAATTATTTGATAAGATTCGCAGAGACAGCCAGTGTAAGAAGAAAGCGAGTGCGGGGGCCGGAGTGTAGCACTCGGACAAGTGTTGGGGGAGTAGGAGGGGCCGTCGCTCCGTACAGAGTCGTTTGATCCCTGATTCCTGCTGCTGATTTCGCACTGGGCCGGAGCTCCATGTGGAGGGGTTGAGAACAGGATTGAACTGTGCTTCTCTCTTTCGCTCCAGCACTGTTTTATCTCTCTCTTTCTTTCTCTCTCTGCACAGCACTATCTGTAAATGTTGTGGAAGTAGTGTTGAGAGGAAGACGTGAGCGGTGTCTGAAAGGATTGTAGTTTTGGGGCGACTGGGTGATGTTACATCTGTTGCCATAGACCTATTCCTCTATGTTTGTTTCATCATGAAGTTAAAGACACAGCCTATTGACCTTATTCTAAAATGCGGAAGTGCGCCTGTTTTCGCGATTGTCTTAGAACTTCCGATTCAGTCGCCTATGGCAGAAATGACTAGGAATAATAAACGGCAGAAAATGGTCAAACTACTTGCTCTACAAACAAATGTTTGCATGACTATACAGACCAAGTAGAATAATATAATAAGAAAATATCAAATTGCAACATCAAGCAGTGTAACGAGCAGTTTTTAACGTCAAAAAATGAATGGAAGTGAATGTGACCGGAAGTCGTGAGACAAAAAGATTCAAATGGCAGCGCCCGCTCGTCGGCGGAGAATAAGGTGAATAGGATCATTAAATGCATAGTTCACTCAAAAATAAAAATTGTCCCATTTTAGTCCACTTGTTCCAAATCTGTTTGAGATATTTTTATTGTTTATTTTTTCTGTTGGGGTCAAATATTGAAAACCATTACACTTTGAATTCCAGAGTCCAGCCCGCCTCCCCCTCCCCCTTTCCTAGTATGGACTGATATTGAGATTTCAGTTGAGTTTGCTATTTAATAAGAAGCTCAGTGTTCTCTAAATTCTTTAAATAAAAGGAATGCAAGATGTTTTAACGATAACTTTCTATATAAATATAGCCTATATGACATTATATATTTTATCATTACTCCACCATGCTGGCACATGTTTGGTTTGGGCAATGGTGATTGGGCAAAACAAGAGTGTGCTCATTTAATTGGCTAGCAAGTCTTTCACACAAAGAGGACAGTCAGGCACATTCTCTCGCGTGCATATTTGTATTCTATTCATATTTAGATCACATTCATATTTTTATTTAATTGCAGTCTTTCAAATCATGATTACGATTTGACTGCACACTTGGGGAGCATGGTTGCTCAGTGGTTAGCACTGTCACTTCACAGCAAGAATGACGCTGGTTCGAGTCCCAGTTGAGTCAGTTGGCGTTTCTGTGTGGAGTTTGCATGTTCTCCCTGTGTTTGCGTGGGTTTTCTCCAAGTGCTCCGGTTTCCCACGCAGTCCAACAACATGCACTATACTAAATTGGCCAGTGTATGAGTGTGTGTGAGCGTGAGAGTGTATGGATGTTTCCCAGTACTGTTTTGCAGCTGGAAGGGCATCCGCTGCGTAAAACATATGCTGGAATACTTGGCGGTTCATTCCACTGTGAACTATCCTGTGTTTGTATAGTTATTGGCTGAACTGTGCTTTGCTATAATAATGTGTTAAAGAATAAAGAAATTAAACATTTCTTCTTTGTTTTTCCTCAGATTTACATATTCTACGGTACAAGATCCAATGCAGAGTTTGTGATCCACAATGGTTTCTTTTTTGAGGACAACGCACATGACCGTGTGAAGATTAAGCTGGGCGTAAGCAAGAGTGAGCGTCTGTATGCCATGAAGGCTGAGGTTCTGGCACGTGCAGGAATTCCTGCGTGAGTATCCTGTACATAAGTCCAGTCCACAGTATACAGATGGATTAGTAGACATCTTAAAATACATTTATGTTAGTTAAAATACAATTAAATGTACACTAATATTCACTTCACTAATATTAATAAATTCAATTCACTAATATTAATATTAACTTGTTTCGATTCAGCTAGTTGCCTTTTTAAAATTGTTTTATTATGAATGTTGTTATTTAAAGTACCTTATTAATTTAGTATAACTAAAACAGTGGAATGTCTAGGTATGAAAATAAAACTTAACAATGAAAAAAATAAAAACGGCTAAATATAAAATCAAAAATGGTAGAAAAAAACTTTTTTAAAAATTTTATTTATGTATTGTTAATATTGTGGTGTTATTTTTTTTTTGTTTTTATATTATTGTGACCTGTATTTGTGCTTTTTTATTTATTGAGTTTATATTCATACATTTATTCATTCATTTTCTTTTTAACTTAGTCCCTTTATTAATCAGGGGTCACCACAGCGAAGCGAATCGTCAACTTATCCAGCTTATGTTTTACACAACAGATGACTATCCAGCTGCAACACATCACTGGGAAACACCCATACACTGTCACTCACACCCATACACTACGGACAATTTAGCTTACCCAATTCACCTATAGTGCATGTCTTTGGACTTGTGGAGGATACTGGAACACCCGGAAGAAACCCACGCAAAAACAGGGAGAACATGCCCTAATGAGGCTAGAAATAGCCACCTTCTTGCTACCCACTGCACCACCACGCCACCCATGATTTAATTTATTTATCTGCATTTACTGGATTTATGATCGCAACATCTTATTTCTATAACTGCTGATGTAGGCGAGGGGTGGGCAAAAGTGGTGTTAAAAGGATGTAAAAATGTGTAAACTGATGGTACTGTTGAATTATTGAAGAACATTTGTAAAAAGGGACCATAAAAAAGCAATTAATAATCAATGATACTAAAAATCCTGTAGAAAGTGGATAGGTAATTTAGCTGGCCACTTAAAAAATAATTATTACTGAACAGATCATTTATTATTATTCTTGTTAACATTTCATACAAACTTATATCATCTATTTTTAGTGTACCTAGAAAACCTTTTTCTTTTTGTAAATATAACGTGTAAGATGTTCAAGAACCCTTCAGTCCAAGACATTTCAGTAGTGAGTTATACAGCGCTTGGAATCATCATCCAAGTGTAACAGAATTACAGTGGTGTAAAACCTCTGCTACTGTAGCTGTAATACTATCAGTGATCTTTCTGTCACACAGATCAATGTCCTTTAAGTCTCTAAAAAACGAATAAGCATCCACAAACAGCCGTATAAGAAATTCCCTTTTGATTCAGGTCAGATTCAAGATGCTGCTTTTCATCCCACTGTAAGTCAGACAGGAAGAGGCCATAGATATGCTCCAGTAATTAAACGGTAAATTATAAATGATTGAGCGTGTTTTTAAAAATGCATCAGGTTCAGTGGCCTCTCATCGCTTCAGATCAATCAGTTGTCATGCGACGGGGAGCAGCGCCGCGGTCTCGTGCAGGCAGGAGGTTTCCATTAGCACCTGCCCGTTCCGCTGGAGTTAATTGGGGTTTAATTTGAGAGAGGTGGGGGGGGGGGTAGTCATATGCTGCTTTGAACCCTTTCTGGTTCTTCTCCTCCTCAGGTCCAGTATCTTTGCCCTGCATTGCAGCGAACCTCCCATATCTGCTCAACTTCTGGCCTTCCTGCGAGTCTTCTGCATGACTGAAGGTGAGATCTTTGGTTGTCCTGAAACTGTGCACCATACCAGCAAATACCTGTGGGTAGGCATGGCCGAAATGGCCTTAAATCAAAACCTTGATTAATTGAACATGTAAGACTCCATTTTGTCAGCCCAATGACTGAATTCGATGAATGATGGAAGGTTAAAAGCCTTTTTCTGAAAAGAATGATGTTATTTATTAGAATTTATTTTCATTTGTTTTCAACTCCGAATTCAATCTGACTCCAATTTTAAGTGACCGTCAAATTTAGATTAGAAATGGGTCGCATTTGTTGTTTATAAATCAATTTAGAGTTATAGTTTCATTAGGGACCCAATGCCGCACAGAGTTTTCATGTCTCGTCGTTTACGTGTCTCACGGACAGGATATCGACTTTGTCAAGTTAGTCAGAGGATGCAGGGTTAACTAATACCTAATTAGTACGGTTTCCTGCTGCACACTCGTACTAAAAGTGTAGTTAATTTAGTCATTTTCATACAACTTATCACATTATCTACTGGAAATAAATGATTTCAGGAGAATTCCGAATGCATCAAAACGTAACACTATTTTCCAGATGAAAGTGTATCATGCCAATTATACTATCAAACAATAAAAGCCAGTTTAAAAATAAATGCACAACATCAGTTACTCAGATTAATCTAAAACTATAGAAGGATGTCCAAATTAAACATAGTGTTAAGCTTTAGAGCCCGTCTGGGTACAGACTTGTGATTCTAAGATATTTCATCTCTCTCTTTAAATGCTGTATGGGAGCAATGCATGGTTATTTTTTCAAAGTTAACCAGTGACTAAATTTTTTTCATTAAAATTTATCAAAGATAGTGAACAAAACCAGTCACACCTGATTATTTATCAATACCGGAGGGGAAGGAAAGTTTAGGGAAGAGGGCAAGAATGTCTCCAAGTTTATCCTAGGCCTTATTCTTTAGATTCCAGAGTTCCTGAGGGAACATTTAAGTCTGAGTAAAATCCATCCCTTCAAACCCTTTGCCTCAATTAGTATTGAACGATTAGTTTGTTTTCAGTGTAACTATTTATTTAATTGTTATTTTCCTCCCTTTTATTTCATTGTTAGCATTCTACACTTAACTATTAAAGGTCTTTTTTTTAATAAAAATCATGTTTTTATTTTTTATATTATCGATAATTAAATTAAATTAAATATACTTTAAATTTCTGTTTTGATTCAGCTAGTTGCCTTGGAAATATTTTTATATTTAACCCCACCTTCATATTTTATTGTAAGCATTCAACATAACTATTAAAGGATTTTTCTATGATAGAGCATGTTTCTATTCTTTATAATATTACAAATTTTGGGAAACAAACTGTTTAGGGTTATTTGATGAAATCAAAGCATGCATTGCTTGAAATTAAGATGAACTTGTCAAAAAAGCTTCATTTCAGTTTTTAATGTAAAATTGTTATTTGAAAACAATATAAATTAATAACAAAAACATAAGTCCAAGGTCATCAATGAATTTAATGTTTTCTATTATTTATTATAGAGTTTCGTAATGCTGCAGTTCATTCTGCTCTGGTGAACCCCTCTAAATAAGGGAAAAAGCTGAAGCAAAGTGAGTGAATGATGGTAGATGTCATAGCTCATTCAAAAAAATAAAAGAACTAGTGCTTCTAATAAACTTTATATATATATATATATATATATATATATATATATATATATATATATATATATATATATATATATATATATATATATATATATATATATATATATATATATACATACATATATATATATATATATATATATATATATATATATATATACATATATATACATATATATATATATACATATATATACATATATATATATATATATATATATATATATATATATATATATACATATATATACATATATATACATATATATATATATATATATATATATATATATATATATACACATATATATACATATATATATATATATATATATATATATATATATATACATATATATACATATATATATATATATATATATATATACATATATATATATATATATATATATATATATATACATATATATATATATATATATATATATATATATATATATATATATATACATATATATATATATATATATATATATATATATATATATATATATATATATATATATATATATATATATAGTTTGTTTATTTAAACTTTTCAGATAATACAAAGTATTTTTACAGAGAAATTTAAACAAATTTTATTCGCACCCCTACCCTCTACACAAGTTGAAATTACATTTATCATTTAAAGAAAGAAGAAAAAAAATACTCATGATAATAACAAAATAATAATCAAATAAATAAAAACAATTAAGTAAATAAAATGAATAAACTATAAAAAAAATAGAAATAAAATAAATAGTCCACGGATATTTATAAAGTACCCAATCATGTGACATGCTCAGAAAAAAAGTCTAAATGGATCCCATGTTTCAGAAAAGGCCCTAGTATTGCAATTGCTTCTAATAAACTTTCAGACTTTTGAATATTAATTACATTGTCTGTGTTCCCTCAAACTGATTTGCTGAAGTAAAAACACAAAAATTCGGGAACTATTTGAGGAACAATACCCAATAAACCAAGAACAAAGAATATGAATTACCAGTAGAATGAGAGACTTGCATTCTCCTCCTCTTTTGTTTTATTTATTTATTTTTTGTCAGGTTGCCGCATATATGAACTGCGTTTTCAGGGAAACTCTCAGGCACTCAGTTTGTCCACACACAAAAAAAAAATGCTTAGGGATTAAAAAAACACAAAATAACCAACATGAGGAAATTGCATAGGCTAAAGTTTATATATTTCATTCATTTTGGGTTTCTTTTCAATTAATTGCCCAGCTCTTCCTGCGGGTCATAAAATAGGAAGCAATATCCCCTTTTCATACACTGTAAAAAAATGTTTGCTTCCACACAGTTCCTTCATGTTGTTTTAAGCTAACCTGTAGTCATTTTTACAAATTTAAGTGGATTGAACATAAAACAGTCTAGGTTGTCCCCCCCCAAAAAAAACAAACAAACTTAGAATTACGTTTCAACTCATTTTAAAAAAGTAGTTTGAACAAGTTGCAAAATCCTTTTTTGAGTGCATCACATATGTACACTAAACTAGAAGTGACAACGAAGGCTAAACAAGTGCCCCTCAGGTGTTTAATTGATTAAGACACTGACTCTGGATCAGTCCTTCCACCCATCTGCCCCAGTCAAATATTTATAAGCATTCATGTTGGAGAAGTTTTTGTCATAAATCCCATAAAGCAAGGCCATGTCCTCTGGCAAGACCTCTTAAGTCTGAGCTGATCTATTATTCAGAATTTTTATGTTAATTTTTAAACGAAGCGAAGCCCCTGTGCTGGGGGCTTCTATGTTACTGGTATGACAGGATTCAGCGAAGTGCACGTGCAAAAGCACTCATTCGGCAAGCCCTTTCATCTCGTTAGCAGCCGTGTAATCATACCTTACATAATCGCTGCAGATCAGACCTGCCGGCTCACTCGCACGCCAGATTACTCCCTTAACCAGAGAGGTGTGTGTTTCTGATTGCAGAGGAACTCAGGGACTACCTGGTGGGCGATCACGCCATCAACAAGATCTTCACCCTGGGCAACACCGAGTTCCCTGTCAGCTGGGAGAACGAAATCAAGCTGTGGACGTTCCTGGAAACACGCGCTGCGCTGCTGCTGAAAACCTACAAGACGGCCTCAGAGGTGCTGGAGCAATGCAAACAGTCTCTGAACTTTTCACACACTTTAAATTAAACATTTTAAAGTTGTCTAAAACATGTAATTGAGAGGAGAACCAAACGCTTATTTGACACGGGTGCCATTTTAAAACACAAAAGCGAGGCTTTAGTGGGAAGAAACCCGGAAGTATAGGATCATTGAAACATCATGCTGTGGACTACTAACCTCCTGCTGTTGCTGCAATTTCAAAATGCAGATGTGGTTTAAACGTCACTTTAAGATTATTCAGTTCAGTTTAATTTAAACAATTAAAAGCATATTAGGCATTAGGCAAACTAAATCACAATCTCTTTAAGACTGTCCTCCTAGGCTTGGCACCAGCTGAACACTGTGGGGACTTCCCTGCTTGAGCCAATGTCACCCAGTGAGCGAAAAAACAGAAAAAAAACAGAAAAAAAGTCATCTGTAGCACACCCTCGAGTTGTCTGTAATAGTGTTGTCCTGGTGGTGAGCTTTTAAAAACGTCCATTTCCCGCTAACATTTAAGCGTCGCTGAGCGCGTTCTTAAACACCACTGATTTGCCATAGTATTCACCAGTGCTCAACAGAAATGACTGTGATTGGCCGTGAAGGTCATCAGTTCACCGCTCTTCACCGAGTGCAAACACAGATACACGGACACTGGAACATTTTAAAGTCACAAAGATCAGTTGAGTCATCAGCTGATCGCTCGTCTGTGTTTGCGCTTGGTAAACATCGATGAACTGATGACCTTCATGGCTAATCACAATAATTTCTGTTGAGCACTGGTGAACACTGGCAAATCAGCAGTGTTCAACAGCGATTAAATGTTAGTGGGAGATTGACGGCTTTTATACATTTCAGTACTGAAATTCAGTATCATGATGGGCCTAATATAGTGGAAGAATCAGTTAATTGACTTGAGTTAAATGTTAGAGATAAATGGCATCTAAACCATGTGTTTTTGCGAAGGGTATTGTTAGCTAACTTGTGTCATTTTCCTTAACTTAGTGAAATTAAAAAGGGATATTAGATCTTTTAGCTATCCATTCAGAACGGACCTTCAGGTCACTTGAAAGAATGTGAAATTATAAATTCATGTCATTTTCCCCTGATAAGATAAACAGCCAGGTTCACACCATTCCTGTGTGACTCACTTGATACTTCCGGCAGGTTTCTTACCACTGCAGTCTCGATTTAGCTATTTAAATGGCGGCCACGTGAAATCAGTCTAATATAGCATCTTTCTAATATGCTGATCAAGAAATGGTTCTCAACTGTATTCATAGAAACCTGTGTTTTTCTTCCAGTAATGTCCCATTAGGATAAAGATCTAATGAAGACCATTTATTTCAATTAGCAATATGTTGTAACATTAAAAATGTTTACTCGCACTCACCACCCATCGATCTCTTTCCATTCATCTGTCCACCAATCCTCATATTTTTCATCCACCCATCCATCTTCCCTCGATTTCTGTCACATATCCATCCCTCTCTGTCATCCATTCATTTGTACCACCCACCATCACCCTATCCATATACATACTCCCTCTCTCTTCATCTATTCTTCTCTATTCAACAATCCTGTTTTTTAACTATTTAACATCCCCCTCTGTTCATTCATCCATGTGTGCATTTCCATCCCTTTACCACCAATCCATAAAATCTTTTCATTCACCCTTGCCATCTTTCTCTATCCCTCCATCTCGCTCTATCCCTCCATTCTTCTCCTGCTGTCCCTTTATTCTTCTATCTATCCTTCTCTCCCTGTCTCTCCTTCCTTCCTTCCTTCCTTCCATCCATCCTTCTCTTGCTGCCCCTCTATCCATTCCTTCATCCATCTCTCATTTTCAATCCATCCATCTTGCTCTATCTGTTCATCTATTCATCTCTTTATCCCTCCATCCTGCTCTGTCCCTCCATTGGTCCATCCTTCCATCCATCCTTCTCTTTCTGTTCATCCCTCCATCCATCTCTCGCTTTCCATCCATCACTCCATTTATCCATCTCTCTATCTCTCCATCTTTCTATCCCTCAATCCATCCATCCAGCTTGCTCTATCTCTCCATCCCGCTCTATCCATCCATCGGTCCATCTTTCTCCTGCTGTCCCTCCATTCTTCCTTCCATCCTTCTCTCACTGTCCCTCCTTCCTTCTTCCCTTCCTTCCTTCCATATATCCTTCTCTTGTTGCCCCTCTATCCATCCCTTCATTCATCCAACTCGCTCTATCTCTTCATCCATGCATCTCTCTATCCCTGCATCCTGCACTATCCCTCCATCGGTCCATTCTTCCATCCATCCTTCTCCTGCTGTCCTTCTATCACATCCCTCTATCCATCCCTCTATCTATCTGTCTATGTCTGTCTATCTATCTATCTATCTATCTATCTATCTATCTATCTATCTATCTATCTATCTATCTATCTATCTATCTATCTATCTATCTATCTATCCATCCATCCATCAGTCCATCTCTCTATCCCTCCGTCTTCATTATATATGTAATAATCTTATAGCCCCCATTAAAACTTTTTGGGAAGTGTTTGCACTAGAAGGCTGAAGGTGTCTCATCCAGTCAGAATTCAAAATAAGTTCTTTAAACTGTTTGGAAGAGTTGTATGACACGTGATCTTGAAATAAGCAGTTAATTGGTTAACAAACAATGATCACGTTGGAAAGACATTAGTTAAGATCTCTTTTGTTCTCTTGTTTAGGAGGATCGCTCTATGCTGGAGAAACCTGACCTGTCACTGCACTCCCGCATCGCTATAAAGCTACGACTAGCAGAAAAAGAGATTCTGGAGCATGCTGTGTCCTGCGGTCGGGCCAAACGCCTGCACTTCCAGAAGCAGCTGGACGAAGGAGCGCCGCTTCCACTGTATGAAGAAAGCGACATCGCCCTTTTGGAGAACGCAGACGCCAAACTCCCCATCATCCTGCGTAAACTGGAAGAAGAAGAAGAGGAGCATGTTGAGGAGATGAACCAACTCACGCCTGACGCCGTCTGCATGAACTCCTCCAAAATCCCTGTCCTGAACGGGCAGTGTAAAGATGTCAACGGTACACAAGAGGATCCTCCAGGAGGCGGCACAGTGGTAAAGGAGATTGAGAAGCATGACCCAAGTGCCAAACGAACTGAAGGTGAACCAAAAGATGCTGACAAATAGTCCTGATCAGAGCTCGCTGGCGATATTAGTTCCTGCTATTTATTTATTTTGGTTTAAGAGACTGACAAGTAGGAGCAAACGCTTTCTAGACTAAAAAAAAAGGATTTCAGTTTAATTATGTTTTGTTTTTTTATTAAATGCAGCTTAAGTGTGAGCTAGCTTAAGTTAAAAGGAGCCTGTTGTTTTATTTTTGTTGTTTTGTTTGAGTTTTTAATCAGTGCCACATTTGGTTTCTTTTGTAGTAGCTTTGCTCGTGTTGCCAGACAGCTAGTTGAAGAAGTAACCAATCATATGGACTAGATGAAGGCTTGCTTGGACTTCACAAAATGAGAAAAATGTATATCGAAGACTTTAACATGGTAATGTTGCCAAGGATGTTTCTGCTTAGTCATCCAAAACGCTGACTTGGGGAATTTTCCTACAGCATTTGCTGTAGATCATGCCAGAAACACGCTTGACGTTTAGTGCCGCTTGACAATCATTACTCTTAAGTTCTGTCATCGATCTGTGGAGAGATCGTCACTGCCTCGCTGCACGCTAGCTACTTTCCCTGCATAAAAAGTAAGCTTACCGAAAAGGTTATATTTTCGTGCACTTCAGAGAACAGTCATTCTCAAAGTGAGCATTAGTTAGTTGCAACCTGAACTAGAGGATAAGAAGTTGTTAATGGCCGTATGGTTATTACTTGCTGTGAATGTACTTCAAAGTTTGTGTGTTAAAACCCTTCACTTTTGAGTATGTTTTTATTAGGTGTTCACAAGACCGTTTTGCAGTCAATAGACATGGAGACTTTGATATCAGAGGACGAGCTTCTCTCATACCTGATCTTTGGGAAATCTATTTTTATTTCCTTGATTTTTATGTAAGTAATCACTGCAACACCAAAATCCTCTTGCAACTTTTGCTGCCATCTTTAAGCCTTAACGAAAGTCATTTAGTTGGTTTCCAGAAAGACATTTTGCACTGGCTAATGTGCAGGTTTGTCAACTTTTAAACAACAAAACATTCGGGACTTTTAATAAAAATAATGCATCCCCTATAAATGAAAGTTCTACAATTACAAAGCTTAAATTGTTTGGCTTCTTAGTCCAAATGTGCAAACTACACACAATATTATAAGTCTTCTAAAGCCATATGATGCATTTGGTTAGGACTAAACGGATTTCAATTTAAAGGGACAGTTCACCCAAAAAATAAATCTACATTTACTCACCCTACACTTCACTTCTTCTGTTGAACACAAAAGAAGGTATTTTGAAGAATACTGGTTGATGGCACCCATTGACTTGCATAGCATTTTTTTCCTACTATAATAGTCCATGAATGCCATCAACCACTAAAATATCTTCTCTTTGTGTTCAACATAAGAATGAAACTATAACAGTTAATAGTTATATAGTTATAGTTCGGGGGGAGGCAAATTAAAATAACAAAGAGTAAATTACATTTTTTATTACCTGATGATCCCCTCATACAAAACTATTGTATAGCTTTAGAAGACTTTGAACGGTAAAGGGAATCCAATATTATTCTGAAAGTCTTTAAGCAAAACATGTCCCCACTGTTATGTTGTTGTTGTTGTTTTTTTCCCTGTTACATATATTGAAATTGAAACGGCATTTCTGTTCAAGTGTTCTACCCAACTAAACCGCACTGTTCAATATACTCTTCGGAATGGTTTGTTTTTGTTGAAAGATGTTTGAGAAGCCTGTCACTTGTTCTTGCTGCTTCTGTATATAGATTTATAGCTTTGGAAAGCTAACAGCTTTAATACACTTATTCTCGAATCTTTAATGTGATCTAGCCATAAGGAAGATACACAGCGGATTGCAGTACACCAGTACGACTGTATAGGTAAGAGCCATTAGAGTCTGTCTTCAACGAGTTCAAGATTAAACTTCTGTGCATTTTTCAACTGAATCGAATAATGTGGAGTGCTTTTTTTCTTCTTTAAAAAAAAATCTTTAACCTGTCTTTCTGTCTTAAAGAAGAGGGAAAGAAAATTCCCATTAGGAGACATGAGGGCACTCGTCCATTGTCCTTTCATTTGGAGGGGGGAAAGAAAGGTTTTATTTAATGTATTTTTTTTTTCATTCTTTGCCCCCCAAGCCCCATTACAAATTTATAAAAGAAACATTATCTTGAATCATTTAATTCGGGGCAATTAAATTTTGAAATTCCACATTCATTATTCATGGGCTTCAAGATAAAACCCCTTTAATCCTTGAATAGATTATTATAATGGGCGATAGTGTGGGCAGTGGTAAACTCGGGCAGCCCTGCACATGTCCGGTATTGTTAGTATTCCTCTTGTCAGGGTTGAGAGCAGGAGTGCATGGAGCTCCCTTTGGCCTGGGACCATGCCACCAAAGTAATTCTGCCTATGAATAATACACAGCACTTCTATTAATATAGAATGCCGTCAGGCCCCGGGCAGAGGGCCCATTGTCATGCAAGTATTTACCAATACATGTCAAACGTGCCGTACTTTAGAGAGATGGGCTTTCTTCAGAGGTCACAAGGTCACATTTACATGCACGTTAAGTGGTAGACGCCCCAACCAGTACTGTTAACATCATGGAGAGATGACGGTTTAAATGGCAAAGAAACGTTCAAGAAAAAGTTTTATAGCCCAGTGCCACTGGAGAGCCATTTTAGGGTGTTTCTGGGCCTTCAGAAACCATCTACATTGGCATCCAAAGTTTGAGACTTTTAATTTTTCTCTCTAACAATTTAATCTAAAATTCCAAATTAATTTCTAAATGTTTCATATTGTTCTTGTACAGACAGCAACACTTCATGGTTGGTTTAAACTGCACAATTTATTTTTGATCTGTTGCATTTGGAGTACTACATTTGTATTTTGTTGTCAGTAGTTGTGGGACTACACATTGCTTGCTGATCAGTTTTCATTTGCCTACTTTAACAACTTGCGTGACGATTATTGAGAAGGTGGAATTATCGACTGACTGAATTATTTTGCTCCACAAACCACTTTCCTCACACTATTGAAAGCTGTGTACAGGAGAGTTTCTGTGACTGGTCAGCGTCAAAGATGTAATGGAACCAGTCATGGAGGACTAAAAGTAAACATGCAGGTCTTTTTGTTGATTTTCATTCACTGTGATGCAGTCTTTTTAGTGTGATGAACTTTAATAATTATTGCATCTTGATGTCTATTGTCATTTACAAATAATTTTGACTACATCAAACTGATTGTGCTAAGATGATGCTGATTTTGTGTAGTCTAAACCAAGCTGCATGTTCTCAAGTTCTAAGTCCAGATTTTGTGCTTTTGGAGGCAAGACATTCTTAGATTTTACTCTTATATTCTGGTGTAGTTGATTTAATATGCCTTCAGATTCAGTGTCTAAGAATTAAGAGTAACAGTCCACTGTTAGTCAACGAGATTCACAGTGTAAAAGTTAGCTTTTTATTTATTTAGAATATCCACATAGAAACCCAATGGCTCGCATACAGCAAAAAAGATTGTTATTTAGGAGATGGATCTCATATTTTGAGTTCAGGACCATGTATTTTCATTGTCTTGGATTTGTGGGAGCATTTCGACTGTGTCTTGATTCTTTCTGACTCGCCCCTCTTCTGATCTCAGTCTCTACTACCAACACTTTCTTGCAACCACTGAGGAGCTTTTTTTGGCCTTTGAAATCTCTATGTTTGAAATTCCAAATGAATTTGGAAATGTTTTATTTTACTTTTTGTACAGACAGCAACACTTCATGGTTGGTTTAAACTGCACAATTTTCTTTTGATCTGTTGCAATGTGTTGAGTTATTCACTTCTGAGTCCCACATTTGTATTTTGTTGTCAATAGTTGTGGGACTACACATTGCTTCCTGACCAGTTTTCATTTGCCTACTTTGAAATCTTGCATGATGATAATTGAGAAGGTGAAATTAGCGACTGTCTCGAGTATTTTGCTCCACAAACCACTTTCCTCACTTTTTTGACAGCTGTGTACAAGAGAGTTTCTGTGCTCTGACTGGTCAGCGTCAAAGTTTTGTTAGAACATTGTCTAGCATCCCAGACAAACTCTTGGTTTTCATTCACTGTCTGATGCACCATATTAAAATAGAAAATCATTAGTTATTGCATCTTGATGCCCATTTACATGCAGTCATTTACTACTGACTGAGACTACATCAAACTGATTGTGCTAAGAGGATGCTGATTTTGTGTGGGCTGAACCAAGCTGCATGAGCTCAAGTTCTAAGTGCAGATTTTCTGCTTTTGGAGGCAAGACATTTTTACGTTTTACTTTTATTTTTTCTGGTATAGTTGATGTAGCATGGCTTCAGATTTAGAGGTGTGTCTAAGAACCAAGAGGAACAGTCCACTGTTAGTCAACAAGATTCAAAGAACTACCAAAAATGCAACTATAATGTAGAAGTCAGCTCTTATTTTAAAGAATATCCACATAGCTACCTAATAGCACAAATACAGCACAAAGGATTGTGATTAGGAGGTGGATCTCATGTCTTGAGTTCAGAACCATATTATGATCATCTTGTTATGGATTTGTGGGAGCAATTGGATGATGTCTTGATTCTGTCTAAAGCCCTGCTTTCACTGTGAGATTTCAGCCACGATTTTGTCATCTTAGACATATTTGGGAAATCCTTAAAGATTTCTGAAATCCTAGGCTAAAATCAGTGATATTTGATAGTTGGTTCGATATGTTCATATACAGCTGCTTAATGACCGTTGCGATCAGATTGCGATGAAGTTCTGGCAGTGTCAGAAGATTTCAGACACTATCCTGCGGTGTGACGACAGCTGCGATGAGCGTCAATCTAGGAACCAATAGGGGCGCAGAATCTGATTACGCAATCCATGTGACAATTAAAAAAAAATTTTTTTTTCTTCCTGATTTTATTATTCAGACACTCCATGTGCAAAATTGCCGCTACAGATTTTTTCTGTTTGCTGCAAGGAATCATTTCAGAATGCGGGATAGTAAGAGTGTCATGGGTAGATGACGTCAAATGGCGGGGGAATTTTCTTTTGTGTTTGCTGCATCTTTATTATCGTTCAGTTTGTCAATATGATGGCTGAGATCTTACAGTGTGACACGGGAGCTATGTTCGTGCAGTCTGACATGCTACAATCGTTCAGGATTGAAGAAAAGAAAATTGAAGAAAAGAAAATTGCACAGTGTAAGTCGGCCTTAAGACTCACCCCACTTCTGATATCAGTCTTGACTCGACTGATATGGTCTCTACTAACAACACTTTTTAGCAACCATTAAGCAACTTTTTTGGGCCAGGTTAAATCTCTATGTCCTCCTAGTCCAACAGAAGCACTGTCACTAATCTAATATACTGATGCACTTGTGGATTATTGACATTCATGGAGATAACCATGACATTTTGTGAAATTGTTGGTTTTTGTTCTTGGTTTTAACACTTTTACAATGCACCTTCTGATCAGTGTGGCCGTCTGATAGAGAATTGACTCCAACTCAACTACCCACACATGCTTACAAGTACTGCTGAGGAACTTTATTTATTTATTTATTTATTTTCAGGTTTTTTAAAGAATCTCCCTCCTAGTTTTCAATTCCCTAACCTTAATCCAAAATGAAAAGCGTGTAGTCTTTTAAGCAGGTCTCATTTGCTAATTCAGAACCATTGTTTGTGGTCTTTGTCAACTAGATATAGAAGAGCAACTCTACAGTTCACATAAGGTCTGGTTCAAATGAAAGATTATTAGTAAATTGTACTGTACTTTTCTACCTGTGGAAAGCCCCCGCCCCCTTCCCCTAAAGCTACCCCTGTAAACAGTTTGATATATTAAACATTAGGTGGTTAGAAACATTTTCCAGTTGAGGCAAAGCGCCACATAGGTGAGAGAAGGCAATTTTGTTCTTGTGTGAGAATACTTGAGTCTACTTCTGTCTTGTGGTTTTTCAGCTGCTGCTAAGATGTTGCATAGCTGGAACGTGTTAACGGTCATATTTATAAAGTGCCCTTGAAGAATCACAGAGGAACTGTCTTGTGTTCTCCCACCCTTTAAAGTGGTCACCATTAGGTGTATTTTTGGGTGTCCTCTGAAGAGAAAATGTAACTTCATGTAGCTACTGTGGTTTCTTCTGACCTTGCATCTAAAGTATATTTTATGAGGGCGGTGTGTACATTTTCTTTATTTTTGTAGATGCAACTCAATTGAAGTAATCGCTCTTGCCTCACAGATCAACGTCTTCTTCCTTTAAGGTTATAAGTTTTTTTTTTGTCCCTATAGATAATCAAACTAGTCACCTTTATCTCTGTTAAGCCCTGACTACACAGCATTTGAAGGAGTCCTGTTGTGCTCATTACGCTTTCTGCTTTAAGTGTGTAATGTTACTTTTTGAACAAGAAAAAGATCTGCAATGTTATAAAGAACACAGTTCCCTGCAAATTGAGTTATCTATATCAGTAGGTGGCCTTTCTGAACTCCATCAAATGCGTATATTGTAGTCTTGAGTTTTCTTCTGAGAATGTACAGGTCACATTATCTCGATTTCAAACAATACCTAACAAAGATGAGGTCCCATTTGAATCTCCATCTCCAACAGATGCTTTCACTTATAATATTATATAATGATATTCAGGGGTTGGACAATGAAGCTGAAGCACTGGCCAGTTTAGTGTTGGAGGTTTCATGGCTAAATTTGTCCAGCCTGGTGGCCAATCTTTATTCATTGCACATTCCACCAGAGCAGAATGTGAAGGTCTAATTAGCAGAGTAAAGCTGTGGTCACACTGGTCTTTTCTCCCTATAGACTTTAATTCATACGCATGTGAATGAATTGTGCGACAAGTTTCGCAGTTAGCTGCGTTGCAAATTCAAGCTTGGTGAACTCTGACCGACGAAATCGCATGACTTGACTGCATAAGACCAATTGAGGATCAAAACATGGCCTTTAAATTTAAAATATGGACCAATCGCTTGCTTTTTTTAAATGTTTAATCCCGCCCCTTTTTGCTGCACCGTACTACAGAGTTTGGCAAACTTAAACTCTTAAACAGTTTGGCAAATTTAAACTGTCACTGCAGCTTATGGCACAGTTTTGCTTAAAATATTGTATTGCACACAACATTGTGTGACATATTAGAGTTCAAAAGGGGACAAATTGTTGGTGTGCGTTTTTTCTGGCGCATCTGTGACCAGGACAGCAAAAAATCCAGGGTAATGTCAGTTTACCACTAAGAAGGATAATCCACATCCAACTAAAGTTATCGTAGATGCAAGAGGAAGCTGTCTGCAAGGGATGTCTTGGTGCTAACCTGGATTGTATCCCAATAAAACATAAAACCAAAGCTGCCCAACTCACTGCAAAATTAAATGTTCACCTCAACCCTCCGGTTTCCACTAAAACTGTTTGTCTGGAGCTCCACAGGGTCAATATACATGGCCTGGCTGTTGTAGCCAAACCTTTGGTCACTCTTTTCTATGCCAAATGTCACTTTCATGGGTGCCAAGTAGCAAAAATCTTGGGCTGTGGACAATATGAAACATTTATTGTTCTCTAATGAGTCCACCTTTACTGTGTTTCCTACATCTAGGAGAGTTACAGTGTGGAGAAGCCCCCAAAAAAGCATACCACCCAGACTGTTGCATGCCCAGAGTAAAGCATAGTGGTGGATTAGTGATGGTTTGGCTTGCAACATCACTGCCAAAGACTACCAAACGATTTTGGAGCACCATTTGCACCCAATGGTTCAAGCATAAGATGGTGCCGTGTATCAGGATGACAATGCATCAATACACATAGCAAGACTGGTGACAGAGTGGTTTGATGAACTTGAAAGTGAAGTTGAACATCTTTCATGGCCTGCACAGTCACCAGATCCAAATATTATTGAGCCACTTTGCTGTGTTTTACCCAATTCAATTCATCTTTATTTCTATAACATTCTTTTACGATGTAGATTGTGTCAAAGCAGCTAAACATAGAAGGTTATAGTAAATTGAAACTGTCAGTTCAGTTTTCAGAGTTTAAGTTCAGTTTAATTCCGTTCAGTGTGGTTTAATTTTCTCTGCCGAAAGTCCAAAAACTGAAGAGCAAATCCATCGATGCACAGCTCTACAAGTCCTAAACCAATGTTGGGTTTGTCTATATTTGACCCAATGTTTATTAAGAGTGTAGACCCACTAAGTGAATTGACAAACGTGAAGTTTCAATTCCTATTCCAAAGCCATAGCAACAGAATCAGTGTTGCTTTGTTGGGCTGAACCAAGAGTTTACTTTATCTCTTTGCACATTAAGCAGGCATAGTACACTGTTTTTAATTAAACAGTTTCCTTTTAAAGTTGGTATCTGTGTAAGAAAGTGCAGAGAAAAAACAACACTAGGATGACTGCCAAAATGCTCTTTCCTCAGAGCAAGTGTGCCCTTTTAAAGCAGATGTGGCACTCGTAATGGAAGTAGCTATTCATAATTGAAGAGGCAGGACTGAAGGTCTGGGGATGAGACATGAGGCCTGGCCTGGCGTGACCGGCCCACACCACTCTCGACCTCTGCTCTTTATGAATCTGACATGCGGAAAGAGGAGCGCTCCGGTCTATGAAGAGAAGTGTGAGGAACATTCGGTGGTGGTGGGTATGCACATTATTTCCTTAGCAAACTCATTCTCATGCTGTACCTCTGATTATGCTGTTTACGGTTTTAATGGCTGAACTAATACCAATATTAGTGTCTTTTTCCTCCGTGTTAACATATGCAATGGTACCCTGTGGTCACACTGAAAGTCGGCTAGGAGATGAGTTACGAGCCAGCGCCTGGTTCACCATCTGTTAGGGCTGCTTTAAATCAAACTTTTAAAAGCACTTGTTTGTGAGATGCTCGAGTAAATATTTGCTCGACCAAAAAAACAGCTAATTAAAAGTCTTCCCTTTTTTGCCATCACATGGACAACACACGCACGCGGCTCGTCTAAAACAGACCCTTTGCTCTGCACTGGCCCCAGACGTCCTGCTTGAAAGTAGCAGAAGTTCAAGCTGATTTCATATTCCTTTTCAGCAAGCAATATTTAATTTTTAATCCTATTTAAGCCAACTGGAAATAGTATTTTGCAACAGTGAAACCACGGCATGTATAATTGATGTCTTGTCTTAGCTAATGCAGTGGGAATGTTTAGCAGCTGAAGGAGGGAGCGAGTGATGCATTGAGGAGCCCCTGGGCACCGGCGGAGGCCGCTCCGCTATCCAGACAGAGAAAATGGACCCGTGCTGCAGATCTCCTCGCAAATGCAAATGGCATGCTGATAAGAAACCATAAATCCATTGTGTGTGACGTTCCCAGTGTCGGCTTGTTCGCCTGTGACATGCATACGCAGACTGACCTCTTGCTGCCGGAGCAGAGCAGGGGCCCCAGCGGGGACGATGGTTATATATTTGGACGGGGAGTTGACATGACATACAATTTTACTATCTTCCGTGAAAAAGACTGGTCATATTTTATTTACTGCCTTCTGTTTAATCGTTAACAGGACCGAAAAGAACATTAATTTTGCTTATGCTTATTAAATAGTCCTGTGATATGTGGACCTACGCAAAACATAGAAAACACAGTCGTGTCTTTTTAAGTGAAGAAAATGTGCAAATCAAATTTGAAAAAAAAATGTTCACTGAACTGTTGTTTCAAAAAGATTTAATGGGTGTAGTTAATTTTTTTAATTAATTAAAAATATGTATTTGGGCCAGGTTTAAAAATGACTGAACTGAATCACTAATACATTTGCTCACCAAAAATATTGTAATAATTTTGTACACTACCAGACAAAATTCTTGTTGCCTATACAAGATTTAGAAAAAAGAAGTAACTTCTAGTTGATCATTTGGTATCCAAAGTGGCTTTTATGAAAGCCAAAGGCCTCTAGATTACACTTATTTTACCAAAATAAAATATGATCAAGCCTTGATTTTTAATCAATTAATTATAACAGTAAGGTCTGATTTTGCTTAGACAAAAGTCTTGCCACTTAACAGAAATAATGTACAATATAGAATATAAAGTCGTGCTGCAGTGGAAAATGAATTAATGTTGTGTTTGACTCCCATTAGCTTGACGACTGCATCCATACATCTCTACAATAACCCATTAATAAAGTCATCTGGAATGGTAAAGACATCGTTATTGCAGGACTCTGAGTTCTTCAAGATTCTTTGGATTCATCTTCAACTCCTCCTCATTCTTACCCCAGATATGCTCAATAATGTTCATGTCTGATGACTGGGATGGCCAATCCTGGAGCACCTTGACCTTTCTTTGCTTTCAGGAACTTTGATGTGGAGGCTGAAGTATGAAAAGGAGCGCTATCCTGCTGAAGAATTTGCCCTCTCTTGTGGTTTGTAATGTAACGGGCAGCACAAATGTCTGGAAACCTCAGGCTGTTGATGTTGCCGTCCATTCTGCAGATCTCTCACACTCTCCCACATTGTAAGTTACCCCAAACCATGATTTTTAATTCACCAAACTTGACTGATTTCTTTGAGAGTAATGTGGGTTCCAATGGGTCTTCTGCAGTATTTGTGATGATTGGGATGCAGTTCAACAGATGATTTTTGGAAAATCGACCTTCCGCCACTTTTCCAAATAATCAACTAGAAGTCAAATTAGCATTTGTTGCTCTTACAACTGGGATTGACGACAAGACATTTGTCATTTAGTGTAGAGTGCAGCTTGTTCAAAAGTGATAGACACTACAAACAATAACAACGAAAGCAAGTGTTTAGTGATTTTAAACTACTTTTAACAGCTTCTTGACAAAACCCACTTGGTTGCTAGATGATGTGAAAAAATAGCAAAAAAGTCACCAAAGTGCCATTTTATAAGTGTTTCTGTGCCACCTTTGCTGTGGTATGAAGGCATCTTTATGCAGACAAGTTGAGGTTGAGGTATTGTGCAAATAGATAACTAAATAATCAATTAATCCAGCCCAACTAAGCAACACTGAATCTGTTGCCATGGGTTTGGAATAGAAATTGAAATGTCACATTTGCCAATTCATTTAGTGGGTCTACTGTACACTCTAAATAAAGGTTGGGTCAAATATCGACAAACCCAACACTGGGTAAAACATCCCAAATTGGCTCAATAATATTTACATCTGGTGACTGTGCAGGCCATTGGAAATGTTCAACTTTACTTTCAAGTTCATCACACCAAGCCACACATATGCCTGCTCAACTCCTCCTCAATCTCTAAGGCACAGGTGTTAAAGCCAGTTTCTGGAGGGCCGCAGCTCTGCACATATTAGTTCCATCCCTAATTAAACACACCTGATCAAACTACTTGAGTCTTTCATGCTTGTTAAAGCAGGGTTGGAACTAAACTGTGCAGGGCAGTGGCCCTCCAGGATCTGGCTTTGACACCTGTGCCCTAAGGGATGCTGTGTAAATGCAGTTTTTGGAAATGCCATCAAGGCTTAGACCTGCTTCAGCTTTTTGTATCAAAACTTACAACTGTAATTAGTGTGTAAATTCATTCATGCCACCTCTAAGCAGCAACAAAGTAATATAAATGCCTCGTCAGAAGTGCTTCTGTGCCACATTTGCAGCTTAAGTTTGGCAAAATAAAGGTAACTGGGATAATATTATTGTCTACACAAACAGATGATGATCAGTGTACTTGCAAATGTTTGCTGCTTTTAAATCTTCTAGCACTTTAAAGTAATGTTGATTCTCATTTGCTTTTAAAGATTTAGCTATTAAAAATTCTTAGAATAATTCCCTATTGAAACTTTATAACCTTGTCCATTTGTTTACACTGCTATATCTAGATCTCCAACTTGCGGCCCATGAAAGATCTCCACCTATCTTTTCTGTCTCATTTATGCATATAGGACTAGTGAATCTTTGCCTGCCTCTGATAATAGGCTAGGACCGTGCCCCAGAAACACAAAGAGGGGGGAAGAGGCGAGAGCCTGACCGACCGTACCACAGCTCGGCCATCCCCACAGAGTTGTTAATTCTCCTCGCCCTGCACCGGCACGAATGAGGGAAACATCATTCTCTATTCTCCCAGGTCAGAGTGGGAACAATTAAGTGTAGAGGGCGCGGGGAGTGCGCGGCGAGCCGGCCGACAGTTGATGAATGTGTGGGCAGGCTGCAAGTGACAATATGCAGACAAGCGAGATCATTTGCAAATGGATGCAGGGAGACACAGTGAGGGAGCGAGAGCGACGCAGTGGCACGGGGCAGAACAGGGGGAGGATTTAACCCTTTGCGGGTGTCTCTCTCTCTCTCTCAAGGAGAAAGGAGGCAAAACAGGGACCAGGCCTGAAAATATCAATATGTTGGCCCCGGCAATTTATTGGGGGATGTGAAATTCAATATGCACACGCAGACTTGTGATGTATCTCTTAAGGTGTAGGGAGCAACTAAAATAAATGAGATGGTCAGGGGCTGGGCAGGTTATTGGGTTTCTTTTGCACCACAATGTGTCATGTTCATTTTGTATCTTTATTTGTTTCTGGAATGAATAGTTCACTTTAAAAGCACTTTTTGTTAAAATCATTACCAAAATAAAGCTGATAATATGGTAATAGCCAAAAAAAATCTCCATTTGAAGTGTTTTTATAATGATAACAAACATGATTTCTATTAATATACTGTTTATTTGTATATTTGGGTAGTCTGTTAGTTGGTAAGCATGTTAATGTGTTTCGAGGATATAGTACTTAGAAATAAAGTTCTTTTTAAATATTTACTGTTAGTATTAGTCATTTGAGTAGTTAGCATGTTAGTATATGCGATTTTACAAATGGGATTTTCGCAATTTATAAAGACACGAGTAGTACTTGTCCTGTCGAAAGTAGTCAAGATCAGTGTTTCTCAACCACGTTCCTGGAGGACCACCAGCTCTTCACATTTTCCTGTCTTCTTAACCAACTCCTTAACCAAACCTGATTCAGATCATCAGCTCATTAGCAGAGACCTGAAATAAGTGTGACAGATAAAGGAGACATCCAAAACATGCAGTGCTGGTAATCCTCGAGGAACGTGGTTGAGAAACACTGGCCAGGATCATGATTCTGCCATGGTTAATGTATTATGTTGTGGCTAATGTGTTGTTGTATATTGCTATTGGACGTTTACTACAGTCATATTGAATTTTAGTTTTTTTGTAAAGATGCTGTGCAAATGTTTTTGACCTGATTTGTCTGATTAGCAGCATGTTGGTTATGTGTATTGGGTTAAGTAGTAGCTTGCTAGCATGGTAGCTCACAAAGTGACTTGACTTGGCTGGGCAAAAATTGTTGACATGATACTGCAGGGGGTGACGCTGGCTCAAAGGTTAGCACTGTCACCTCACAGCAAGACAGTTGCTGGTTTGAGCCTCATTGGCATTTCTGTGTGAAGTTTGCATGTTCTCCTTGTGTTTGCATGGGTTTCCACCGGGTGCTGCGGTTTCCCCCACAGGTCCAGAGACGTGCTATTGGTAAATTGGGTAAGCTACATCGTCTGTAGTGTATGTGTGTAAGTGACTGTATGGGTGATTCGCGTTGATGGGTTGCAGCTGAAAAGAGCGGTCGCTGCGTAAAAACATATGCTGAATAAGTTGGCAGTTCATTCCACTTTTTTTTTTTTTGTGATGACAGTAAACAAGCTTTATATTAATATACAGTTTTGTAGTGCTTGCTTCTAGAAAAGTAGTGGATCTCAGAAAGCTAAATTAGTGTTTTGAGTGATCGTTAGGATGTTGCTTGAATGTTTAGCCTGCTCACAAAATTTTTTAAAAGAAAAAAAAGCACTATTAACCCAAAAAACTAGGGTAACTCGAACCATTTAAGTTAAAAAACTAACTGTAATGAGTACTGTGAACTTAATCCAATTAAATGAAGCAGTTTGAGCACAGTAAAACCCAATAAATGAAGAGAACTCAAACCGTTTGAGGAAACCAATTGCTTCAAACCATTCATTGTAAAACCCAACAGTCAACTTTATCAAATTAAATGAGTGTAGTCAACTCAAAATTGACTAAAAGTTAATTCTACTCATTTGAAAAAAAGTTTTGAACTCAGTGTTGAAGGTAATGAGTTAAATACCTAATTTCTTCAACTTAAATGTAGTAAGTTTACAGTACTCATAGATCAGTTTTTTAACTCAAATGTTGCAATCGGTTTCCTCAAATGGTTTGAGTTGCCTTAACTTTGTGGGTTTTACAGTGTTTGAGTTAAAAAAAAAAAAAAAAAAAACTAATCTGAGTACTATGAATGGTATAACCATATTTGTCCAGAAAAAAAGTAGTCTTAAACACGATTCTCCAGTGTTTAATGTGTTATGTTGTGGATGCATTTGGTAGTTGCCAACGTATGCTTGATCAGGCCCATAGTCAGGGGGCTATGAAGGGTGGTTCTTTTTTTTTTTTTTTTTTTTTTCAAAATAGGGACCTTTTTGAAGTTATTTGCCATTTTCTATTTCATTATGAGATTTAATTACTGCATTTTAGTGACATTTTAAGCACTACTTGTTGCTGGATTAGCTTGTTGGATAGATGGATGGTCATCATTACCACACTTTTTGATGTACTAAAAACATCTAAAGATTCAGAATAAAGGTTTATGAAAACAATGTTTATTCTTAAAATACAAATTTATATCATCATTTATCATTAGAAAAAATAGAAATTTGATCAAGTTTTAAATGAAAAACTGTAGCCTGGTATCTTTTATTAGGCAACGAACAAACTGGCCAGCACATTTGACATGCCGAATTTCGCATGGTGTGATTTCAGAACAGGAAATTCGGCATCCCAAATCCTGTACCGTCTTAAAGCCTTTTCCGATGGGTCATTTTCACAATTTATTATGTATAAGCAGTGAAAATAGGACAAATGAGCTCATGTATAGGACAAATTCTGGACTTTTGTTAGTGAGGGCTAGGTCTTTGAAACCACCCGAACCCCCTCTGGCCTGTTGGGTATTGCTATTGGATGTTCAGTACGGTTTTTCTAAAGATGATGTGCAAAAGTTTTTGACAAAATTTGTGTGATTATCATGTTCTTAAATGTTGTTAATGTGTATTGGGTTAATGTTCAGTACTGACAACGTGGTAGACATGTTTAAAGGATAGCGTGACTTAACTAGCAGTTATTTTCTGGCTGTTAATATATTTCTGTTAAGTTTTTATTTCCGAATGTCTCTGCTAGATATATGACAATGTCATCTTCATTTAATCACCAGCCTAGTGAAAACATCTGTATTCAACAAAACACTTGCATTGTTCGTGTCTGTAGCACAAGTTTAGCAAGACCAACAAGCGCCATCCTAGACCTGTGATAAGCGAGCGAATTTAGCACAACTTTATTCACAAACGTGCATATATTATTTGCATTCCATGCGGTCAGAGCAGTCAAGCGTCCCATCTCTCTCTTAAGTGCAGCTGCTTATGTTGATGGGCAAAGGATGATTTGAATCAAATCAAAGTCCATTACTCCAACAGTGATGGAAAAAGCAGCAGTGCTATCCGGTGTAATCTCACATTAATCATGCTCTCTCCTGATATGTTAATCCGACTGCATCTATATTTAATGCCGGGAAGACGTTCCCCTTGATACATCACTGAAGAGCTGTGGTAAATAGAGTGCTGTAGGGGTGTCAGAATATCCACACGGTTGACTCCTTGTGTGCTCCGAGCGCCGCTAATGAAAAAGAAAAGCCCCGTGCGTTACAGGGAAATGAGGCAGTACTGAATGACTACAGACAGCCTTCAGCCCAGTCAAAGATGAAGCTCTACCTGCGTTCATCCATCTTTTCATCCACCACCCCCTCCTTTTGTTTTTCTGTGTACCCTCATAGAGAAGAATCTCTGTCAATCCTGACACAACCCTCCCCCATGCAGTGACATTGGGCAATCAAATGAGCCTGGTTTGTGTTTCTGTATGCATGTGGGCTGTGTAATACGGGCTCCATGTTTGGGTCTATGCACTGCAAAGGAGTCGTCCTAGTGCTTTCTTCACCTCTCTGTGTCTTAATTGACCTCCAGATGGAAAATGAGCAGCGGACAGCTGACTCTACGCCTTCACTTACTGATCTGACATGTAGATCAATCACTGTGTTGATCCTAATACCCTTAACAAGGTATGTCTGGGACTCAAAGGACATGTCAGCCCACTATAGCGTCTCACTTTGCGTCTTTTTCTGCAATGCAGGTCTATGTTCGCCTCATTATCTGCTTTGGGTTGTGCTAATGTAAGCCGGTATCAGTGGTCCACCATGGATGATAAACAGACCAGATCGTGTATGAAGAGAGGCAAGAGATGTCAAATATTTGAAAGCAGGCAAGTCGGCTTGCTATGTGGTTGCAAAACAGAATTACATGCTGAAATAAATTGTCCATGCAAGTATCCTCCGGTGCTTTATGCTGATCAGAAAGGTGATGATTCAGACTTCATTTCATCCATACCTTGTGGGCTGCTGGTAACAAAGTATGGAAATATTACAAATCAGCACTGAATTTATTTGCTTATTTTCTGTGCTAAGAAGTATCATTTAGAACACTGTTTAAGTTCTGTTTTAGCTGTTATGTACTCTGTTAAATTGTTAGTTTTAACCCTTAAATCAATTAAAAACAATGCATTAAAGCAATGTCGTCTCACATGTCCAAGACTTTGATAAAATCTTTAAAAGAATTCAGTCCACAATTACTTTTTATATCGATAATACACAATTTTGTGTGTGTGGTTTTTTTTTACCAAACCAGTTACATAATTTATGAATTTGGCAATTAAACAGTTAAAATCCTGTACTTTTCCTAGCAATTTAGTAGTTCTGATCAGGACTGAGGTTTATTAACAGATTTAGGCAAAAAAAAAATTAAAAAATATATTTATCTGATGCATTTTTACAGCAGTTTAACTTGAACCTAATGTTTCCATGCAGAACATAACTTGCGGATAGTAAATTTACCCAGTGTTTTGTTGTTGTTTTTTTTATTTATAAATTTTTAATTTTATCTAAATTCACAAAACAAATTTCAAAATATGTGTCAAAAAAACATTTGTCATCAAAAATCGTTCTTCTAGCTGAATCACAGAAAAAGTTATGGCCAAATAAAGACTCAAAATCACCCCAGAGTGGATGAAAACGTCCCCAAAAATACATAAATAAAGAAATTATTAAAGTTATAAAAGAAACATTTTTGATTGATAAAGAATATATTAAGTTAATCAATGCAATGTTAATAAATGCTTCTATTTTGTAATATAATAATTCTATTTAAAATAGAACATCTTTTAAACTTCTATATGAAGATACTACATACTGCAGTTGCCAAAATGTGTTTATGACAATTTGCTGAGGTTTCTTAAAGTAGAAATTATTCCAAACCTCATAAAACCCTCAGTGTACTGCCATTGATATTATTTTTGTTTTGCTTGTGTTGTTGTGGACTCTCAAAGTGCCGTTAGCCATTGACTTGCACTTTAAAAATAATAGAAGACCACAGTTTTGGCTAAAAACTTATTTTATATTTTACACACTGCGTCCTCCATGGGTGGATTTTACTGTCCCTTTAAGAGTTGCTTTATTATTAATGATAGAATAAAAACAATTTAAGTCTTTTCTTTCATGATAATCAAATCACATATGTTTTCTGAAGGATCACGTGAGACTGGACATGTAGTTCGTATTTTCCCATAGTTGTAATCAGATGCAATTACAGACATAATCGGTGATTGGCTCCATGCTTTTAATTACTGTCATTGTTCGGAACTCCTCGTCTGTATATTTAAACAAATGTGTCTTTATTAGAGAAAATGATGTGAGGAGAGCACCACATTTGTCCCACTGAATCCTGTCGAAGCGGAAAAAAATTCATCAACGTGAAATCAAATTAGACCGGGACAAACTAATATGACATTTCATTTTTATGAATAATTACTGCTTCAAAAAGTCCCCCGCGGCCTCCCCTGAAGGAGATCAAACTTTTAATGCTCTTAAAATTGTCTGCCATAATTTATTTATGGCATTTTATATACTTTGTTGCCTCAAGATCCCCTAAAAATTCTTCATTGTATCTAGTGCAGCTCTCTCATAATAGAATTTTGGCTCGTGCCTCTCTGAAAGTGATAGAGAGCGTGTTGTGTTGTTTTCACTCGGCACATTTCTGTAATAAAAGAATTACATCTCTGTGCAGGGGAAAACGAATTTTGTCTTTTGTGAGATCAATATACTCTACGACGAAACAGACATGAGGAGAAGAGAAACAGAAGATGCCTGCCTGTGTTACGGTATGTGGCTTTTTGAGGAGCCTGGAACTTTCTCTAGAGAGAACAAACATTGGCCACGTTCATACAGCAGCTGAGAAAGGGTGTCGAGCCCATTATCTGAATCATTAATACGCTTGTGTTGAGACACATTTTGGTTATTTACGGGAGACATTACAGAGGGAAATAAGTGTGAACTCATCCTCGTACGTTTTCAAAACTCATGACTTATTTTCCTTGAATTCCTGCTTTATTAATGGACCAGTCACGTAAAAGCAAGACACGATCGTCAAGATATTTAATGCGTAGTTTTAGATTTTTAAAGGGATGCAGATTTGAGCTGTGTGTCGTCCGAGATTTAGATTTACTTCCTGCAACTTAATTGTTGTACAATTTACGATGGTAAAAACACTCTTTAGATGGTTGATTAAGGTTTATCAAATGAATCTGTTGAATAAACATAATTTGTTGTTAGATACAAGGTTTTGAAGCTTTAGACGTCGACATTGTTAACCTTGGTCATGGTTACACAACCAACAGGCCTAAGATTAGTCACAAACATGAGTAGGACATCAGCCAAAATAGTACCCTGCTGAAAAAGCCAGCATATGCTGGTAAGATATGTTTTGTTGTTGTTCTTGCTGGTTTTAGTGCTGGCCTTGATGATTTTAATGTTGGTTTTGCTGGTCTAGCTGGTTTTAGTGCTGGTCCTGACCAGCAAAACCAGCATACCAGTATCAAAACTTGCCTTACCAGCATATGATGGTTTTATCAGCGGGGTAAAGTTTTGGAGTTGAGCTATTTAAAGGTAAATAAAATAGAAATAATGGCGTGAGACCTTAAAATGATACAAAAATACTTAATTTGAATACTATTAATATTTACATTTTATCAAATTGTTCTAATGTTGCCACATTCACCATGTGGTCTTGACTTAAAGAGGCAGTCAACACAGAAATACTGTATGTGCTGTTACTCATCCTCAGGCCATCCAAAATGTAACTGAGTCTTCAGTAGAATATCAAAGTATATTTTACCTATGATGGTTTAACTATAACCATTTTTTGTTTTAATTTTGTTATAAAATCTAGTTCTACTTTTAAGGTACCTTCAAACTTACATGTGAGCGGACCCTGTTTATTTGTTTAGAGATGGAGGAAGTTTGTGTTGTGTAGTTGTTCATCTGCATGGTACTTGTGCTTATAATGGATGCTGCACTAAAAGAGATTCAAGTATAGAGTGTCAGCTGACCTGTAAGTTTGTATACATGACTATAGGGTATATGCGGAGCTAGTGTTTTTTTCCATATTGATAAGCTTCTGGTGAACGGTTAATGTGACTATTTTCTATTTTATATGATTCCTTTTACAGCATCGATGTTGTAATGTAATTAAAAGACAATCAGTTAAATAGATTTTGCCATTCATTTAGTTGCTCAAGCGTAAAGCGAAACAAAAAAGGCAGTTTACTCGCACTTGCCCATCATAATCGGCAAGCTAGCGCTGAATCTCCATTGTATATACTGGGGTAAAATAAATGTTCATATTTTAAAGACATGTAAATTAATGCAGTGCTTTTTGTACAATCTGTGACCCACTTTATATGGGATATCACTCAATCAGTGTAGATCGCTGATTTTTAAAGAAAACAGACCTTAAACGCGCCGATTTTGCAATGGCATACAGTTCACTGGAAGCGCTTAACCCAGTTTACTGACAAATTAAAAATCCTTTAGCATACTTCCGCATATACCCTATTGTGAACAGGCTAAGGATTGTTTGCTAATGCTTGATTAAAATGAATAATGATCAATAAATAATTCAGTTCAGTTTCTTGCCATGAGTGATCATTTCACTTCATTACTCTTTAGGTTTTATGAATCTTCAAGAACTACACATTCAGCAGAAAATCTCTATTAATGTTCTACTTAACAAATGTCCACTAAATCTTGTACTATTTAGGTTAAGGTTAAGTAAATTTAAGGAACAGTTCACTCTAAAATAAATGCCACCATTTACTCACTCTCTGCTTATTCCAAACCAAACAGTTTTTTTCTTCTGTCGAACACAAACAATGAAAGTTGTTTTTATGTCGATTTATGCTTTCCAACGTTCTTCAAAATATATTTGGAACCATTCATGTGTGATCAGAAGGTGAGGAAGTGTATATTCTTGGTTTACCTACCCATTCAAAAGCTATTTTTAATTTCTGATTGAGTTTTCACTCTAAGTTGCACAGTTTATATAGACCACATCCAAGCTTTTTTCATAGGTTGCTGAGAGAAACTCAACTCGAAACACATTTACAGTTCATAAAAGTGTCTGTCAGTCCTAAACACTCACAGTGTGAATATAGCCATTAAAAGTCATGCTCTCTTTCAGATGGACACTGTAACTGTCAGACCATCATGCCCTCTGAGACCAAGCTTCATGAAACCTGGTGAAAGAAGTCCTCTAGAGAGACTGTCAACAGTGCCATTCACTAGGAACTGTACAAAGAGGTGAGATGTTGTGTTAGACTATTCACACTTTGTAAAACAGTCCTGACATCACTGTTTCTTTCTTTAGTGTTTTGTCAGCTTTTCATTCAAGTACTTGACCCTAAAAATATATCATATGAGTCTGATTCAGTCACACACTAAGAGAATTTGTAGTCATGGCTAGTTTGGCTTCAGTCCCAGATAAAATGAGGAGGGTCTGAACATTTTTAGGTCTGTGGTGTTCACAGGTGTTAGCTCATATCACACTCTCCACGCCAGATAATGTCCCAGTTGTCATGCTACTACAGTTGTGAGCATAACACTGTTAGCTCAGCAAACAACAGACAAGCGTAAAATACTGTATTCAGTACAGGTTACAGTTACAGTAAATAACAACAAATACACAAATTAATAATAAAAAAACTGTAGATATTGTATAGACAATACTATAGTAAACATACTACACTATAGCCTATTTCACAAAGTGATACCGATAAATATCAGGAAATGTCCGTAATGAATTTACCGGTAAATTAAAAAGCAGTGCTGGTTTACAGCACACAGGCAAGGACGTTAAGGAATCTCTCCGGAAAAGTCCATTCACACATCTATTCCAAAATACCGCTAAATTCTGACATCATTAACCAGAAATGACCTTTAAACGGCTGCGCTTGTGTTTGTAAACATTTGACTACATTACAAACTCAATGGATGGATTAGTATTTTGAACAACTTCGATGAAAACTTATTGAGGAACACTTTCGCTTGTTGAGATGTTTATAATATGTGTGTGTGCTGACCAATAGTGCTGCGCTCACTGGAGCACTTCACTTCACGTGCACACACGTCATGCAACTGAAGGAAGCAGAACTTGAGGTTAAACAAATAGCACCTTTATTATAAGCATTTAACCAATAATTATTTAAACAGTTGGCATTAAGAAGGTATATAGAAACGTTATCTGACTAACATCTAGCAGCCACATGGAAAAATATTCAAAGGCTTTTATTTTCATAAACATTGCGAATGTGAGTGCGTCTGAGTGTTCTGATTGGCTGGAGTAGATGTCTCACGTCAGCGTGTTCTAATTGTGAATGCGCCCTCTTCCGGCAGTTTTCATTTTGAGTTCACACGGCGCAATATTCCAGCAAATTACCGGTAATGTTACAATTTCTTTTTCTGGAAAATTACCAGAAAGAATTTACTGGTATTTTCAAAAAGGGCCTGTTCATTGCCGATAATTTTCCGGAAAGGTCTGTATGTGGGAAAGGCGCTCTCTATGCCTAGCTGCATCTGGCCAGAGAATTTGATCAATATCACAAGCAATAACCACTCTCCTTTTGGTTAAAAGGAGAAAACCACTCCTTCCATTTTGGTTAAAGGCAGTTCACATAGTGCTTTATTTTATTTTATTTTAAAGTGCTTAAACCTATTTGATGTGTCTACTGTTTAGCAACCATGTGTTTGTGCTCCTGAAGGCTGTATTTAACAGATTGGATCATAGGTGTGCAAATTTGATAAGCAGTGATTTGGAATTGCAAGGAAGTGACTTGATGATGTACTTCTGTGTCTGATGTATACAAGTGTGTTTAGTGTTTTGCAAATCACTGTGTTTAAAGTTTTGCAAATAGCGTGAAGCTGACAATGTGTTTAAAGTTGTGCAAATCTGGCCTTGTGTTTTGCTCCATGAGTGTAAGGTTTTGCTAATTGTGGAAAAAGTTTCATTTTAGTGTGTAAGCAATCATAAAATAACTAACATGATTCTGGAAATATTATTATTATTATTATTATTATTATTATTATTATCATCATTATTAATCAAATTACCCCTTTAAACTGTGACTGCTCACTTTAAAATATGAAAGATTCAATCTAATTGGACAGTTCTTGACCCTAAATTGACCCGGCTCAACTTGTGGTCAAAAGTGTGTCCACACAAGTCTACATGTTCAGTATCAGTCTCTCCTTCACCCTCTCCTGAACCACTCTTGTTAAACACTGTGACCCTGCAGAGTAGCTCCAGTCCCTGAGGTGTGACTTCAGCTCCACTGGCCTCCTCTCCGCTGCAGACATCCGTCCTGACAGTGGCAAAAGTTGGCCAGCTGGAAATCCAGTGTGCCACAAGCCATCTCGTCTTCTTCTCCTTGGTGCGTCCACCTGAGCGGCCCTTCAGCGGCCCTTAGCCCCCTTCACCGGTCAGCGGGCTCACTGGCTCCTCTGTTTCTAGGTCAGGGTGGCGGGGAAGTGGCTGTGATGCAGATCCGGTCGGACACTAAAGCATCTCCCGTTTTTCTTGAGCGGACTGTGAAAAGTGCAGTTCACCGGTGCAGTGTGAAAAATCATAGTTGATCAAAGGTGAATGTGGCATCACCTCGTCTCTCTCTTCCTCTCTGTCTTTCCAGCTCAAGGAGAAGAAGTGGGGCAGGACACAAGATCTTTCTTAAAGAATTTTCAGAGGAAGAGCGAGGGCTGACCAGGCTGCTCAGTGTTATACTTCAGAAAAGCTCCTAGTTCTCATTTTATTGCTAAATTTTGCCATTATGTACTTATAGCCGGGCTGCGAATTACAGAGGGGTTTGGGGGGGAATTGACCGCCCTAATTAACGCTTGTCTCCCCCTGAAGGACATCAAGATGTATGGGGGGTCAGTCCTTTAATACTGAGGAATAGCTTGCACTAATCTGTATTTTAAATAATAATGTTAATAATTAAAATAATAGATAATAAAAATATATATTTGACCACCTCTATTATGGTTCATACCATTGTGAATGCATAACCACACTAATCAGCCAATGTGAGAGGGAAAATTCATTTTCAGATTCATCAACAGTTTAAAACTGCAGATCTAGAGCACCGATAGTTTTCCTCATAAAATAGGTGTTTGTTTCTACATATAGCCTGAAGGTAAATAGTTTGACCTACAGTAACCTCTGAAATAGCTAATCAGAGAATACTGTAGGTCAGAATATACTAAATATCCTTCAAAACACTTAAAACTAAAATGTGTTTTATTAATAAATTAGATGTCATTTAAATAAATACATAAATGACTGAAGCATGTATTACACAAACTAACATTACCAAAAAATTGACCCCCAGTCAATACCCTCAGTGTATAATTCACACGCTGCTTACAGCCTTTTATATTGTATACGATACATATCTTAATTGGAGCATTGAAGGAGAATGCATCAGGCCTCAAATAGTAATACAAAATAAGTTAGAAGGTGAGTTACAATGTCCCAGAATAATCAACATAAATGATACAAATTCAGCAATATTATGTTGTCATGTACCAATATGAAAATATTTGACATAGCAGTTATCCATTGAAGCTTTTAAGCCTTCATGCACTGATTTGAAGAACCCAGGATTATTACACAACTTTTGAACTTTTTATCTGAACTTTTATGACTTAATAAAGTTAGTTCATTTATTTATAGAGCACATTTACAAACATTCACAAGACTGACCAAAGTGCTGTACACAAGTCAAAGTCAAAATAAAAAGACAGAATACAAAAACATAAAATAAGCCAAGAGAGACGGCTGAATTTAAAAAAAGCAGTAAAAAGGACTATTAAAATAATAATTAAAAGCCAAGCTAAATAGGTAGTTTAGGTTTTAGGAGTGATTTAACAATTGAGAGTGATGGAGTCATGTTAATCTCAAGGGGCAAAGTGTTCCATAGAGAAAGCTCTGTCACCTTACGTTTCAGACGGGAGTGAGGAACTAAAAGAAGATTTTGATCACTTGATTTGAGAGGTCCTATAGGAGTGTAAAATGCAATAGCTCTGAGATATAGGTTAGATTATGAAGGGATTTAAACACCAGTAAAAGCATATTATTATGATCAGTTCTGAATTAGAGAGGCAGTCAAGGAAGGCCCTTTAGAAGAGGGGCAATGTGGTCATGTTTCCTACTATTACAAATAAATCTAGCAGCAGCATTTGTTACAATGTAAATTACATTGTAATCAGTGTCAATGAAGATACCATATATTGTTATTTGCTCGGCGATGCAGTGACTCAGTGGGTAGCGCTGTCGCCTCACAGAAAGAAGGTCGCTAGTTCGAGCCTCATCTGTGTCAGTTGGTATTTCTGTGTGGAGTTTGCATGTTCTCTTTTTGCGTGGGTGTCCTCCGGGTGTTCTGGTTTCCCCCATAATTCCAAAGACATGCGCTATAGGTGAATTGGGTACGCTAAATTGGCCCTAGTGTATATTGTGTGAATGAGAATGTATGGGTGTTTCCCAGTACTGGGTTGCGGCTGGAAGGGCATCTGTTGCGTAAAACATATGCTGGATAAGTTGGCGGTTCATTATGGCGACCCTCAGATTAATAAAGGGACTAAGCCGAAAAAAAAATGAATAAATGTTATTAACTCTTTAAAGGGTTAAAATAGCTATGATTTAACTTGATACTAGTCATAACCATTTTCCTTCTTTTAACCCCTAAATATATTGAACATGCACAAGAATGGAACTTTTAAAAAATGTTGAAGGTTTAAAAACTGTTTATTCACTTGAATCATTAAAGACTGCCAAATTTCTTTCAACAAATAATATAAAATAATCATATAAAATGAAATAAAATAAAAAAAATAAACATTTTTTTTCAATGTTGTCACTTTATTTCCAAAATGCACATTTAACAAAATTAACTCATGATTTAACTTAATGGGGCGACACAGTGGCTCAGTGGTTAGCACTGTCGCCTCACAGCAAGGTTGATGATTCAAGTCCCCGCTTGGTCCAGTTGGCATTTCTGTGTGGAGTTTCCCAGTGATGGGTTGCAGCTGGAATGGCATCCGCTGTGTAAAACATATGCTAGATAAGTTGGTGTTTCATTCCGCTGTGGCAACCCTTGATGAATAAAGAGACTAAGCCGAAGTAAAATAAATGAATGAATAAATTTACCTTAATTTTTATATATATTTGAAGCCTTAAATGATTAACTTTGTGAATTTGTTTTCTCATGACATTGACCGCTTTCATATGGCATTATTTGCTTAAATACTTGTGTTTTGCTGTGAAATACACAAAAATCATTTACATTTGTACTATTTTATCTTAAGCTTTTAACTATCTCACTAAGAAAAAGCTCCTAATGTCGCTAATTAACACACTCAATGCATTTTCTTTCAACACATCCCATAATTTCTAAAATATCAGCCTCTACCAAATGATTGATATGTCGATTTATGGTAAAAGTACCTGGTTTAATACATATACTATAAAAAAATGAGAAAATGTGAAGTGTAAGAGCAATTTATTTAAAAAAAAAAAACATTTTAGAATACTAAATCATGTTTTATGTTTTGAGGTATGCCATAAAATATGTCAGATTCTCATTTAACATTTTTTCTTAAACCAAATAAACCAAAATCAAGTGTATTAGTGCATCAAGAAGTTTTGTTTGATCTGGATTTTTTTTGTAAACCAGCAATGCTGTGGGAAACCGGAGCACCCGGAGGAAACCCACGCGAAGGCAGGGAGAACATGCAAACTCCACACAGAAACGCCAACTAAGCCGAGATTCAAACCAGCAACCTTCTTGCTGTGAGGCGACAGCACTACCTACTGCGCCACTGCCTCGCCAATGCTGTGTGTGTTCTTTTAATGACTTGATCAATGATTATTTAAAACAGTAAAAACATGGTCAACCGTTTG
This sequence comes from Danio rerio, assembly GCF_052040795.2. NCBI lineage: Eukaryota > Metazoa > Chordata > Actinopteri > Cypriniformes > Danionidae > Danio > Danio rerio. The sequence goes on from NC_141037.1 coordinate 19,309,221, forward strand.
GTAGAGCAGGCAGTCAAAGGGTTAAGAACCATCGGATTTGCAAAATCCTGGAGGGAGTGAAATGTGATTCAAATGAAATCATTTAATTAAAATTCTGTACATTTTAAATGAATACATAAATAAAAGAACACACTTAAAGCAAGTTAGAAAGTTTTCCTGTCTATACAACAGAATACCTTACAATGGAAGCAATTTATTGTCCCAATTTCTTCACTTTGGACTGAACTGTCTTGTATACAGTGGCTGAAATGACACCCGACAGGTCAGCGGAAGCCTCTGTTAAAGCGCCAGCCTGCGTCTCCTCTGCTCTTGCATATAGCTTACTCCCTGTAATACCACACAGCAGGAACAAACCTCTAGAGAATAATCACAATAGAACCGTGCATGTCTGCTGTTTACAGAATCAATTTCTGCGAGCGCTTGTTATAATGAGTTGAATTGTTATTAGTAAAGCATAATTACATTAAAATTGATACAGGCTCTCGGCAGCACGGGCCTTCGATGGTAATTCTCTCTATTCTTTGCTGATAGGGCACAACGCCTGTTGACAGTGCTCATTACCGCTTGATTAAAGACTTGTACTTTAACAGGAATTAGGCTCCTGAACTGTACACAGATACTCTTCATCTATTATTCAGTAGGCAATTAATATTTAATTGTGCTTTCATATTGGTGGAATGGCAACCTTTTAAATGTGACTGTGCTACCTCGGCTGTTGTTAATTAAAGTGAGTGGTGCTAAGCACACACACCAGCAGGAGTTATGAACAGAACTGGCATTAGACGGAGCCCGGGCAATCATACAATGAGGTTGTTAAGGCTCTGTACACGACTGATTGCTTGTTGCTTTTGCAAATAGCTCTATAATACCTAAATGAGACAATGCGGGAGTGTAGATTTGAGTTAAAAGATGATTATTCCTCTCACTTATTACTTGTACAGTGGAGCACAATGGCTTGGCAGTTTCACCACTGCGAGGCATTCGACCAGAGGAGGGCAGTAGCGGGTAGTTAATGAGTCAAATCCTGTAATTAATGAAGGGATCCGGCTCAAATCTGATTCACAGGCTGAAAAATAATGCACGCTTTTGTAACTTGGCTATATTTGACAAATCAAAACACTTAACAGTTATTCTTTTTAAGCCACCAAAAACTTTGATAACAAAGGATGTCCGTGTATTGCATGCTGTTGCTTTACTTCATTTATGGACCATTATTTTTTGTCATCGCCAATTTAGTGTCCTGTTGTTTACAAAAGCCTTTTTTCATGTTGGATATTCTTGTGTAGGTTTTATTTTTATTTATTTGTGCATTTTAGTGTGTGCTATAATGGGCGCTGATGTCTTTTTTTCTTCTTCTTTTGTTTCTTTTTAGGTTTTGATGTTTTGTGGTGGTCTTTGCGGTAAGTTTGGACTTTCAGAGCTCAACAATAGTTGTAGCAAGCAACCTTTTTTATTAGTCGTATTACATTTTTTATATATATATTTGAACAAACACTGATCAGGATACATGTTTTTGTTATGCTGAATGAATGATTTAATAAATAATAATAATAATATTAATAATACATTTTATTTATAGTGCGCTTGGTAACACTTTATTTTGATGATCCATTTAAGTATTAGTAGACAGTCTGCTTAATATCTGTTGATACTACTCCTTCAACAAACATTTAGCTGACTATGAGACACTTTGCAAGTGAAGTCAACTTACACTAACCCTAACCCCAACCTGACAGTCTACTTATAATCTAATGAGAATCAGTTGGCATGTACATGCAATGTAACAAATGGACCATCAAAATAAAGTGTGACCATGCGCTTTTCTCAGACCCAAAGTGCTACAAGGCAAGCAGTAACAAAGCAGAACAATAAAAACAGTAAAAAATAAAAATAAAAAAACACCTCAATAAGACAATAAAATATGAACAATAAAATTGAATGATTAAATTGAAAAAAAAAATATATATAATAATTTGACCCATATTTGGTCATTTTTATTTTCTCATTTAAATTAATCATTAAATATTAAACCTAAATTATTTTATTTCTCATTTAAAATTTTCAACGCATTAGAGGCAGGGCTTGCTTTTATTTGTGTATAAAAACACTTTTGCAAACATAATTTGATGACTGAAAACACACACACACACACACACACACACACACACACACACACACACACACACACACACACACAAAATAATATTAATTTATTTAAATTCTTCCATTTATTAATTTAGCTGATTTGTTTTTGTTTTTTAATACACTTGTAAAAATCTAGTCACATAAAAAAATGACTAGTAAAAGCACTATTAGCTGATGTTTCTTGTGAACAAACTTAGAAGCATTAAAAATTATTTAAATGATTAAAAACAAGATACTGTATATGTGTGAAATATGAATATTTTTTAACTCGTACCATAGTCATGTAGTTCATTCATTCATTTTCTTTTCGGCTTAGTTCCTTTATTAATCAGGGGTTGCCACAGCGGAATGAACCGCCAACTTATCCAACATATGTTTTACACAGCGGAAGCCCTTCCAGCTGCAACCCATTACTGGGGAACATTCATACACACTCATTCACACTCATACATTATGGACAAAAACAGCCTACCCATTTCACCTGTACCGCATGTCTTTGGACTGTGGGGGAAACCTGAGCACCTGGAGGAAACCCACTTGAACACAGGGAGAACATGCAAACTCCACACAGAAATGCCAACTGACCTAGCCGAGGCTCGAACCAGCAACCTTCTTGCTGTGAGGCGACAGCACTACCTACTGCACCACTGCGTCGCCTTTATTAATTTAGCTGATTTGTTTTTTGTTTTATTAATACACTTGTAATAATCTACACTCAAAAAAATGATTACTGCTGCCTGTTCAAACTACCCGTTTAAAACAAGCTGAAACGACACGATTCTTGTAATTTATTTATTTTTTTATCAATTTTTATGTTCAGTTCCCCTAAACTTGTAAACCATTAAGTTACTTGAGCGTTTTGTGTTGGGACAACATGAAGGAATTGTGTTGTTTCAACTTCCTGGTTGGGGGATTTGTAGTTTCCAGCATGCTTTGAGTGGGATTGAAATAAGAGGGAAATGTTACCAGTAAAAGCAATCTTAGATGTTTAAAGTTAATAAAAAGACTTGATCGAGTTTAATCTCCTTTAGTTTAAACATTTAGAAGAGTTTCATGTGATGCTTTGAGTTTTGTTTGTTTGTTTGCTTGTTTATTTAACAGGGACAATACACTTGACATTGCTATACAAAGATATATAGCATAAAACCATTTTGCAACCGTCGTCCCTGGTTAGGCTTTAAATAAAAAATAAAATAAAATGAATAAACAAACAGGAAAAAAAACAAAATACAATAAACATGTACAGTATATACAGAGCCACAAACATAAAATGTAAGTCAATCTGCATACTCAAGAGAAATGTAAACCTGACAAACCTGAATTAATAATACTTAATGCTCACATTGCTGTAAAGATTTCAACCATTCTTTCAGCTTTACAGAAAAAACTGGTAGTTCGGATTGTAACTTTAAATTAACAGGCATGGCATACCATAGATATGGACCTTTCTCTGAAAAGGATGACTGACCCATAGTGGTTCTGCATCTACGGAATCTACAATTCTCACTTACTGCCCCTTTAGTTTTTGGCCCCATCACTGCTGAATTTATGTTCCAACTCACTGACTAATTTAGGGGGCCAAGACCATGTAAACATGTTTATTTATTTTTTATTTTTTTTATTTTTTTATGTAAGCTTTAAAAAAAACAATCAAAACTTAAGAAGTTATACTTTTTTAAGAATTTGACAATGATGCTATTTTGTTAATTTCTGATCCATTACTTTCAAAGTTTGTTTGTAAAGAAACATCACAGGCTTAACAACTGAGGTTTGGAGTTACCACCTTGCAGAAGCACCCATGCTTTGGGTTTTGGCAGCTTAATTAGCAAAAATGCAGTTTGTTGCTTTGCTCAGTGATCAATAACTATCCTAAAATTATTTCTGAGATTAGTTTCAATCAACTGTGTATGTAACTCATAAAATACGCTTAAAATGGCTCTTTTAGTTAATTAAGGATAACTTAAAATAAACCTAAGAAACTTCTAAATGTACGAAATAATAGCCATACAATTTTTAGACCTTTGAGTTTAAGTTAAATAAAAATACAAATGTATTTAAACTTTTATTTGATAAAATCATGTTGGACCTACTCAGTTGCATTTAATTGTGTAAATTTAAGCAAATTTATTGGATGTAAATCCTTCCCTCAGTTAAACTGAGTTCATCCAATGAGTTTTTTTTTTTTTTTTTTTGAGTGTATTCACATAAAAAATAGTGTGTGAAGTATAAATATTTTTTACCTCATACCATAGTCATGTAGTTTAATTACTTAAATGAATCACTGTCTTTATTCATTATTCTGCAAATCACAAACAGCTAAAATAACTGATTATTGTTTTGGGCATTTACATTAGCATACATAGCAAGAGATTCATAAAAAAGGAAGCACAAGTTGTGTTTTTCTGTTCCAGGCTGTGGCTTTCTATATTTAAAATTCAGAAATCTCACCTTGACCTCAACAAACCAATGCAAATCAAATATTACTCCCAGCTGCTTTTTAAAACAAAAAGGCATCCATTTAACCAACTGCATAAATGATCACAAGCAAAAAAAAAAAATCAGTTTGGAATGAAATGCATGTGAACTGGAGTATGAAGTGATATCACCCAGATCCTTCGTTATTGTATTGTGTGTTCCACCTTTTGGACCAGTGTAGCATGTAGTGTGCTGATGAGCCATCGATTTTAATTCCAGATAGGGGCCGATTGAACTGATAATCACAATTCTGTCTAAACTAATTTATCAGTCACCTCTGCATAATTAAGGGCAAGCACTGTATTGATAAGGGATTAAAGCGGACTCGGATACAAGGCAGTACATTTCCTCTAACGAACACATTAGGGGAGACACACGCTCTGTGGTCCCTATCAAACGTTATTAGGATAAAGTGGTTGATTTATGCATTCCAGAAAGATCTTTTCTGTGCATGCTTATGCTTTTAAGCTGAAGGAAAATGGACTATACATACAGTTGAGATAAAAATTACAGAAAAACCCACAATTTTCTAAATTTCACTGTTTAGTTTTAGGTTACCCTTAAGCATATTTCATGAGTTATATGTATTGAAGCACAGTTTGAAAAAGTTAAGTGGATAGTTCATCCAAAAATGAAAATTTCCCCTGGTTTTAAATCTTTAAATTTCATTTCTTCTGTTAAGCAGAAGACAACTTCATGGAAATAAAAAAATTCATTGGATTTCCTACATTTTTATTTAGTAATTCTAATGAATTTTTTTTCAGTGTTTCCTGCATTCATCCAACAATTTTAATGCAAGACAATGAACCCTAAACACAGCAAAACCACTAAAGTAATTTCTTTTAACTGAAGACATTGGAATAATGAAATGACCAGCCCAGAATCCTGATCCAACCTGATTAAAATCTATAGAATATTGTTGCTGACAATGTTATGACTAAAAAACCCTCTATAACTGTTGAAGAAACTCAAGAGGAGTAAATCAAGATGGATACTAGAGCACTAAGGCCCTGTTTACACTAACACGTTTTAGTTTGAAAACAGCATTTTAGAATGTTAATAATGTGCGTCCACACTGGCGTCTAACCGAGCGTTTCTGAACAGTTCTACATCCACACTATACCACTGAAAATGCACATCACATGACCACACACTCTGGCATGTGCTGCAGCATGTGCGTGCGTCTGTTCATCAAGGATCGACCGCTGGATCTAATCTTACTATATTTCTTAAACGTGATATTTAATTCATCTCGTGGTCTATGTCTAATGACATATTCCCTGACTTTGGTCTTTTAAATCTATTACTTGTTCTCAGATAACGTGTTTTGGCTGAGCGCAAAGATAAGTTCATGTATTATTTAATGTAACCACGTACACTGATTCTGCACGTTTGACTGATTGCTTGCATATATTTCCTTTAATGTATAAACTATGTCTAAACTTGTACGTTGTACTTTTGTAATGGCCATTATTGATTATTAAAACTGATATTCAGCAAAAGAGAGGGTGTGTTTTGTATTTTAAATGAAAATGAAAGGAGGCAGTTATGTTATAGGCTCTGTTTTATAAATATGCATACAGTGAAGATGACGCTCATATGAATATGCAGCTACACAATGCTTCAACATTTTTGGTGTCTGGTAAGTTATTATCAAAATGAAAATAGGCAGTTCCTGTAAATGAGGTTATAAAGTACACATTTACCCAACGTGTCTTCAGGAGTTTGTTTTCCATATCAAACTTGCGAAGTCTGAACTTGCAAGGAGAGGATGCAAGACTGAACTTTGTGTAGGCTACTTAATATTGAGGAAAAAGCCCAATCAGATAGGCGAATGTCTGCAGCTATGCATCTATTTTCAGATGTCTCTGTTTTACCCCATCCACACTGACACAAGGCAGCAGCATTTTAAAATGAAAATGGCCTCTTAAGCTTTTTCAAAAAGCTGAGTTTTCGGCGCTCGAAAACTCCGGCGTAGTGTGGACAGAAGGCGTAACCGTAGCAAGACTCATGCATTTTAAAACTAAAATGTATTAGTGCAAATGGGCCTTCATGCAGGACAATAAACCTTAAGCAGTAAAGTAATTTCTTTTAACCGAAGACATTACAACAATGAAATGGCCAGCCCAGAATCCTGAATTAAACCTGATTGAAAATCTATGGAATGTTCTTGCTGACAAAGTTATGGCTAAGAAACGCACTTCAACTGTTGAAGAAACTCAAGAGGAGTGAATCAAGATGGATACTAGAGCACTAAGAGACTAGTGATGAACACAGATGTGCTAAAGCCATTAAGAGTCATTGTTTATACTTCTTTATTTGACTGCAATCTTTCTGTAAACTTTCTTCATGCTATACAGTCATTGCTATTATCTAATATGATAACTGTGTTTTCCACAAAATGAAGTGCCTTTGTTTGTACAAACATATTAGAGCCGCAACTAAAATTCTGTCTGACAAAGACTACATTATTTCTGAAAAAATAACAAGCGTTTATATACTGTTCTCTCATTTTGATCTTCACTATGCATTTTTAACTATACTGCGAGCTCTAACACTAAGCAAGGATGTTTTTTCCTACTTATTCTTCCTCGCAGCGCACTGTGGCACCGACTGGCTGAAGGGTCTGACATTGAGATGGTAGATAACGCTCAATGACGGAGAGGCCGTTTGCCGCTGATCCCGGGGTGATGAATCGCACGAGCTGAGAGAGATGAGCTTGGAGGAAAGAAATGTGAAACAAGAAGATAGTCGGCGGAGAGGCCAAAATTAAGGCCCTGTCGAGACAGCAGTAGAGGGGGACACGGCCGGCCTGCAAGGACCCCGTGTCGAGCCTGCAGGAGGGAGCGCGTTGTGATAAGGAAAGGTAGGACTTAATCTTCTAAAGTGCTGATGGTGCTGGATGGAGAAGACTAGGGCTGGAACTGCCGCTTTCAAAAAAGGACGCCATTATTCACCATCAGAGTGCAGGGTCTGCGAAGATTGTGCGTCTGTGTGTGCGTCTAAGAGATAGTGTGTGCGCAAAGACCTATTTGTGTAAAGTATGTATGGTGTCCCTCGAAACGCTGATTCTTGATAACAAGTCACGGCAACAAACAAATACAGCAGGTTCAGCCTGTGGGGTCACTGTATGTGTATGTGTGTATGTGTGTTACAAGTTGATTAAGTTTGTCCAAGGCTTCTGGTTTGAAAGAATCTGCATCGCTGCTAAAATTGTGGCGTGAACATTGACTGGTTTTTAGAAACTTTATTTACATTATAAAAAAGTTGAGGTTACAATCTGATTGGACGAGCCTCATTCAGGACTCCTGATAGGTGCACATCTGTGACTGCTGATTAATTGAATTATTTGCTTGAAACCCTGAAAATGGAGGGTTTTAAAAAAGGTGCCTGGGGTCTGCATGTCATTTGACAGTGAAAAAAAGAGTAATACATACAAGAAATATATATTTTAGGGCTGTCAAAGTTAGTATGTCTACTTAGCATATAAGTATTAAAATAATAAAATGAAACAATTTTAATGTCATAAATAAACAATAAGATGTAAATGTAATTTCGTTTTTGTTAAAAAAAGTTTTAAAAAATGCATCTATTTAATTCAAATATAAATGTCTAAGAAAAATTAATGAATGTATAAATACATACTTAAAAAATATTATATATATATATATATATATATGTATATGTATATATATATATATATATATATATATATATACATATATATATATATGTATATATGTGTGTATATATATATATAGATATATATATATATATATATATATATATATATATATATATATATATGTGTATATATATATATGTATATATATATGTGTATATATATATATGTATATATATATGTGTATATATATATGTATATGTATATATGTATATATATATATATATATATATATATATATACATATATATATATATATATATATGTGTTTATATATATATATATATATATATATATATATATATATATATATATATATATATATATATATATACATATATACATATATATATATACATACATACATACATACATACATATATATATATATATATATATATATATATATATATATATATATATATATATATATATATATATATATATATATATATATATATATATATAATTTTTTAAGTATGTATTTGTACATTCATTAATTTTTCTTGCGGCTTAGTCCCTTTATTAATCTGGGGTTGCCTCAGCGGAATGAACCGCCAGCTTAACCAGCATATGTTTTACGCAGGAGATGCCCTTCCATCTGCAACCCATCTCTGGGAAACATCCATACACAATCATTCACACTCATACACTATGGACAATAAAGCTTACCCATTTCACCTATACCACATGTCGTTGGACTGTGGGGAAAACCGGAGCCCCTAGAGAAAACCCACAAGAACATGCAAACTCCACACCCAAAAGTCAATTCACCCAGCTGAGGCTCGAACTAGCGACCTTACTACGTTGCCCCACTGCGTTGCCAGTAAGTAATAGACATTTTTCAAGACTCTTCTATACAGCTTAAAGTGACATTTAAAGGCTTAACTAGGTTAATTAGGTTAACTAGGCAGGTTAGGGTAATCAGGCAAGTTATTGTATAATGATGGTTTGTTCTGTAGACTATTGAAAAAAAAAAAAAAAGCTTAAAGGGGCTAATAATATTGACCTTAAAAAGGGTCCATAAAAAATAATAACTGTTTATATTCAAGCCAAAATAAAACAAATAAGACCTCCTCCAGAAGAAAAAATATTTATAATATATATATATTTATAATATATATTTATATTATAAATATATAAATATATTATATTTATATATATTTAAATATTTATTTATTTATTATATATATATTTGTGTGTGTGTGTGTGTGTGTGTGTATACACACACGTGTTTATATACGTTTAATTATTAAAGAACAAATACTTATTATATTTTTAAATGTTATTGTCTTAACATATTTATAAATTAGTATTATTTATTTTCTAAAATGTACTTATACTCTTTATTCCTCCAGTGCTCTGATTTCCCCCACAGTCCAAAGACATGCGGTACGGGGGAATTGGGTAGGGTAAACTGTCCGTAGTGTATGAGTGTGTATGGATGTTTCCCAGAGATGGGTTGCAGCTGGAAGGGTGTCCGCTGCGTAAAACATGTGCTGGATAAGTTGGTGGTTCATTCCGCTGTGGGGACCTCAGATTAATAAAGGGACTTAGCCGAAAAGAAAATGAATGAATGATAATACTTATTTTTCCACATTTATTTTTTATGTATTTATGTGCTTTACTTGAATAGTAGCTGGGCAGTGTACATTTGATGATTTAATGTGTTCATTTGTTCACTATAGTGCAGATTTGAGTACAGTGACAGTATAAATCACTTTTAAAGTGGAGTATTTTGGAAACTTTTGAAAATGAGTATTGTTTTTGAAATTCGGTTTGCTTTTAGTGATGGAGAAATTACACAGCTCACTGATTTTTTTATTGAATATTGCAATCTTGGTTTATCTTATTGCAGTTACCTTCATTTTAGAAAAGAAATTGCCCTGTTAAAGACACAGTTATGCCTTACGTTATGCTTGACTTTGGAAAACTCACTGTGATGCATGACCTCTTATGATCTACAGCTTTATTAATTCACCTTGCAGGTATCAGTATGGATGTGGCAAAGCTGTTTCTCAGTTGTGATAGTAAGACAACTGGATTGCCATCGTTTTCTTGTACCCTGACACTTCAAAAATGGCAGAGTGAGCGTTGCTTATGATTGCATCAGTGCAACATGCCCACAAGAAAACAATGAGAACTAATTTGTGTCATCATTTTAGTATTTTGCAGCAGTAGCGCCTGGTCTTCTTGTTGAAAGCGTGTCAGGCCTTTTGATATGGTGCAGCCCCGAACCATCCCGCGAGCTCTCGGTGGGAGGACACGCGCGTATGCAATCCCACACACACATTTGTCATCGCTTGATGTAAATGAGCCCCATATTTATGGCTGGAGCGGCGTTATCGCTGTGAACCTGGAGTGACTTCTGTGTAAGGACGGCAGGAGTTGGTGAACGTGCTATTCATCACTGTATCTAACGGTAACCTCTGCGCACACACTCACCTGACCAATGCGCAGAGGAGATGTAGATGTTAC